>NC_057803.1:424346992-424380672 GCF_018294505.1 Triticum aestivum | reverse complement strand
GCTCTGGTGGGCTGCACGGGTAAGGCCAGGTACTTCCTTCTCTCTCTCTCTTATTTCTATTCTGTTTTATATTTTTCTTCTGTTTTTGTTTTATTTAATTCTTTTGCCACTGTTTTGAATTAAAAATAATAATTCAAACAATGCCAAAGCTCCTCTGAATATTTTATATTGCTAGATGGACTTTTCCAAAAGCTTATAAAATATTTCAGGGGGTATTTGAAATTATATTCTAATTATATGAATATAATTCAAATTCAAATAGCTAATGAATTAAATCCAAAGTCCCAAAAATAAATCCTTAAAAAATGTTCAATATTTTGGTTGGGACCAGAACCCTTACCAAAAATTATCAAATATTTAAAAAGGCATTTTTGGAGCAATGAATGAGATTTCTAGGGTTTTTGCCCCTCTTTTATTTAAGTTTTTGAGGCTTCCAAAATTCCTCAGTTCAAATTTTCAGAATTTAAACATGATGCACACATGAGCTAGCCTAGAGCACTACCAACAGCTAGGGATGTGACATCAACCAAGGACTATCTCATACCAGCATGGTGCATAAAAGAAAAATGAAAACTAAATGCAAAAGACGCTCCAAGATTGCACATATCGCATGAACGAAACGAATCCGAAAACATACCGATACTTGTTGAAGAAAGAGGGGATGCCCTCCGGGGCATCCCCAAGCTTAGACGCTTGAGTCTCCTTGAATATTTACTTGGGGTGCCTCGGGCATCCCCAATCTTTATCTCTTGCCTCTCTTCCTTCTTCTCACATCAAGACCTTTGAGATCATCGAACACTTCATCCACACAAAACTTCAACAGAAAACTTGGTAAGATCCGTTAGTATAATAAAGCAAATCACTACTATAAGTACTGTTGCAAACCAATTCATATTTTGTTTTTGCATTGTGTCTACTGCAATATAACTTTTTCATGGCTTAATCCATTGATATGAATCGATAGTTTCATCGAAACAAGCAAACTATGCATCAAAAACAGAATCTGTCTAAAAGAGAACAGTCTGTAATAATCTGAACATTCACTATACTTCTTATACTTGAAAAATTCTACCAAAATTAGGAAACAATAAACAATTTGTATAGTAAGACAGTTCAAAAAGAATCAGAACCATTTGATGTTCCAGCGAAAAATGTAAAATCGCGCACTACAGCCAAAGTTTCTGTCCTGCACCATACAAACCATCAAGCAAATGTAAAAATCCTAAAGGCAAACCTTGTCACATTACTATTATAATACAATGGAATTGTACAAGGGGATAATTATTTTTATTGAAAGGTTTTTGTAATCAAGATTCACAAAGTTTCCGTGAGCATGAACAAAGTTCAAGGCTAGCTCCCACATCAACAATGCTTGTCTTTCTCACTTTCGCTTTCCTTTTTGAAAAAGTTTTGGATTCCCCTCTTTACTTTTGTTGTTTTTAAACTATATAAAAGCACTCAACAGAAATAAATGACTCTCTAAAACTTCCAGGTTGTCTCCCTGGTAGCGCTTTCTTTAAAGCCATTAAGCTAGGCATATAGTGCTCAAGTAATGGATCCACCCGGATCCCAAGGTATATCAAAGCCAATTTTGATTAACAATGATTTGTAATTTAGTGGTGAGCACAAGGTAACATATATCATGTAATGACGAAGTCAAACTATCTTCCTATGCATCGGCATGTCATAAAAGAACAATTCATGCACACAAAGTAAAGGCCAATGCATAGTATAACCAGTTTCTTGCAATTTTATCATATTGGAAACATAGAGAGGTGGATATATAGTTCCTCTCTCATAATAATTGCAAGTATGAGCAGCAAGCACATGCATATTATATTCATCAAAATCATCATGTGCAACGGTAAAAGGCAACCCATCAATATATTCCTTAATAAGAGAAAACTTCTCTGATATAGTTTAGTTTGGAGAATTCAAAAACATAATAGGACTATCATGTGTGGTTGCAATAGAAACAATTTCATGTTTAACATAAGGAACTATAGCAAGTTCATCTCCATAAGCATAATTCATATTGGCATCTTAGCCGCAAGCATAGAAAGCATCATCAAAAAGGGATATTTCAAAAGAATCAACAGGATCATAACAATCATCATAGCAATCATCCTCCGGTAAGCACGAAGGGAAATTAAACAATGTATGAGTTGAAGAGTTACTCTCATTAGAAGGTGGTCACAGGTAGCTAATCCGCTCTTCCTCCTTTTGTTCTTCGCTCTCCTCATCTTTTTCATCCAATGAGCTCACAGTTTCATCAATTTCTTCTTCCATAGACTCCTGCAAAATATTTGTCTCTTCTTGGACGGCGGAGACTTTCTCAATAAGCGCATTAATATAGGAATTGTATTCATAATTATCATAGCAATATTTTAAGATAGCTAAATTTTCAGGCCTATAAACATCATCATCATCATCATAAGCTTCATGCTTTTCAAACAAAGATTCAATTTCATAAGCACCCTTAAAAGCAACAAATTCTTAGAGCAGCAGTTATTAGCATAAGAAGCTAAGGTTTCATTATCATTAAATTCACATGAAAAGGGAAGGTGTGGAGCCTTCTCCTTAGAGCAACAAGTATAATCATATCTCAAGCATAGTTGCCTAGCATACCAATTCTATATATGAATTTGATCCCATAATAGTTTCCCTTTTTGTGTCAAGCGGTAATCCCTAAAGTATTCATGTTGATCCAACGTTACTCCCATTGCATAATTGAATGGGGTTTTCTCAGGATTATTAAAGTAGTACATAATATTTTTCACAAAACCAGCATCGAGGGTTTTAGGAGGTTCCCCATGTCCATGAGTAGCAAGTACACCTATTTTTTTGGTATTTCGAGTTCCATATCCATAACTAAAGATAGAGAACAACTAAGAACAGCAAATAAAAATTACTTAGTGATAAAGCAAACAAGCACACACGAAAATATTCACCCCACGATATTTCTCCCGGGCAACGGCGCGAGAAAAAGGTCTTGATAACCCACAAGTATAGGGGATCACAATAGTTTTCGATAAGTAAGAGTGTCGAACCCAACGAGGAGCTAAAGGCAGAACAAATATTCCCTCAAGTTCTATGGACCACCGATACAACTCTACGCACGCTTAACGTTCGCTTTACCTAGAACAAGTATGAAACTAGGAAGTACTTTGTAGGTGTTGTTGGATAGGTTTGCAAGAATATAAAGAGTAGGTAAATAAAAGGTAGGGGCTGTTTAGATAAAGAAACAATAAATTAAATATAGCGAGTGTGGACAAGTGGTGGTAGCAGTTGCGAAATTGCCCCCGAAAAAATTCACTACTTTAGTAGACCGATAGCAAGTATTATGTGGGAGAGGCCACTGCTAGCATGTCGTCCCTGACTTGCAATTCTATGTACTTATGATTGGAACTATTAGCAAGCATCCGCAAATACTAATGTTCATTAAGGTAAAACCCAACCATAGCATTAAGGTATATTGGTCCCCCTTCAATCCCGTATGCATCAATTTCTATGCTAGGTTGAAGCTTCTGTCACTCTTGCCCTCCAATACATAGTCCTATCAACATACAACTAACCCTAGGGTGTGATCCATGCGCGCAATCATATGATGGGCACCAAAGGACACCAAAATAATTAGAAGCAAATTAAATCAATCATAGCAATTCATCACCAACCGATAGGACAATGAAAATCTACTCAGACATCATAGGATGGAAACACATCATTGGATAATAATATGAAGCATAAAGCACCATGCTCAAGTAGAGGGTACAGCCCGTTGCGGGAGAGTGGACCGCTGTAGATAGAGGGGTGAAGGTGATGGAGATGTTGGTGAAGATGGCGGAGGTGTTGGTGTAGATCGCAGTGATGATGATGGCCCCCGGTGGCACTCCGGTGCCACCGAAAGCGAAGGGGAGAGAGCCCCCCTCCTCCCTAGATGGGAGAAGGGTTTCCCCTCTGGTCCATGGCCTCCATGGCACGGGAGGGGCGAGAGCCCCTCCGAGATTGGATCTGTCTCTCTGTCTCTCTCTGTTTCTGCGTTCTCAGATTCTACCCTTTCACCATATCTTATATTCCCGGAGATCCGTAACTCCGGTTGGGCTAAAATTTTGACACGATCTCTATCCAGAAATTAGCTTTCTTGCGGCAAAAGAAGGGCATCAACCGCCTTAATGGGTGACCACGAGGGTCAAGGGCGCGCCTGCCCCCCGGGGCGCGCCCCCTGCCTCGTGGGCCCCTCGAGCATCGTCTCGCGTGGATTTTTCTTCCCAAAAATCATATATATTCCAAAAAAATCTCCATCGGTTTTTATTCCGTTTGGACTCCGTTTGATATGGATATTCTGCGAAACAAAAAACATGCAACAAATAGGAACTGACATTGGGCACTGGATCAATATGTTAGTCCCAAAAATAGTATAAAAAGTTGCCGAAAGTATATGAAAGTTGTAGAATATTGGCATGGAACAATCAAAAATTATAGATACGACGGAGACGTATCACCCACCACCTGTCCACGAGGGTGGGGGGCGCGCCTGCCCCCCTAGGGCGCGCCCCCCTACCTCGTGGGCCCCCTGGAGCTCCTCCGACCTCAACTCCAACTCTATATATTTGCTTTCGGGGAGAAAAAATTAGAGAAAAGGATTCATTGTGTTTTACGATACGGAGCCACCGCCAAGCCCTAAAACCTCTCGAGAGGGCTGATCTGGAGTCCGTTCGGGGCTCCGGAGAGGGGAATTCGTCGCCATCGTCATCATCAACCATCCTCCATCACCAATTTCATGATGCTCACCGCCGTGCGTGAGTAATTCCATCGTAGGCTTGCTGGACGGTGACGGGTTGGATGAGATTTATCATGTAATCGAGTTAGTTTTGTCAGGGTTTGATCCCTAGTATCCACTATGTTCTGAGATTGATGTTGCTGTGACTTTGCTATGCTTAATGCTTGTCACTAGGGCCTGAGTGCCATGATTTCAGATATGAACCTATTATGTTTTCAACAATATATAAGAGTTCTTGATCATATCTTGCAAGTCTACAATCAGCTATTATGTGTTATGATCCGTTAACCTCGAAGTGACAATAATCAGGATACTTACCGGTGATGACCATAGTTTGAGGAGTTCATGTATTCACTATGTGCTAATGCTTTGTTCCGGTACTCTATTAAAAGGAGGCCTTAATATCCCTTGGTTTCCATTAGGACCCCGCTGCCACGGGGGGATAGGAGAAAAGATGTCATGCAAGTTCTTTTCCATAAGCACGCATGACTATATTCGGAATACATGCCTACATTATATTGATGAATTGGAGCTAGTTCTGTGTCACCCTATGTTATGATTGTTACATGATGAACCGCATCCGACATAATTCTCCATCACCAATCCATTGCCTACAAGATTTCCATATATTGTTCTTCGCTTATTTACTTTTCCATTGCTATTGCTATCATCACTACAGAATACCAAAAACATTACTTTTGCTACTGTTACCTTTTGTTATCGTTACCATTACTATCATATTACTTTGCTACTAAATACTTTGTTGCAGATATTAAGTTTCTAGGTATGGTTGAATTGACAACTCAACTGCTAATACTTGAGAATATTCTTTGGCTCCCCTTGTGTCGAATCAATAAATTTGGGTTGAATACTCTACCCTCGAAAACTGTTGTGATCCCCTATACTTGTGGGTTATCAATGGTGCGGACAGCTTCCACTTCCGCCCACTTGGTGAACTTGTCGATGGTGACATAGAGGTAGCGGTACCCTCCATGCACTCGAGGGAATGGACCCAGGATATCCAGCCACCAGACCACGAACGACCATGAGAGCGGGATAGTCTAGAGGCCCTAGGCCGACTGGTGGATCTGCTTGGCGTGGAATTGGCACGCCTTGCGGGACTTCACCACCTCGTTCGCGTCGTTGAGTGATACGGGCTAGTAGAACCCGCTATGGAAAGCCTTGCCGACTAGGGTGCACGACGACGAGTGGTGCCTGCAGTCTCCGCCATGTATGTCAGCCAGTAGCTCGTTCCCCTGTTCCCTAGAAATGCACCATAGAGAAACATCATTTGGCTGCTTCCTATATAGCCCGCCGTCCTGAATGCATTACACCGTAGCCTACCGGGCCACGCGCTCCGCGTCTTCCTCCTTCTCCGGCAACGTGACTTGCATCAGATATGCCTTGAACTTCGCGATCCAGCACCCCTCCTGAGGCTCAAGTGCTAAGAGGAGGCGTGCTCCTAAGGTCGGGCTGAGGTAGCTCCTCCTGAGGTGGCGCCGGCTCAACAAGCTGAGGTGCTGCTGAAGGCTTGAAGAGCCATTCCTCAAACACGCCAGGCTCTTGGGGAAGCCGCTTGGATTCTCTTTTGGCGATGCCATCGGCGTCTTGGTTGGTGCCATGCGGCACATGCTGCAGCTTCAGGCTGGCCCAGGAAAGACTTCTCCATTTTGCGTACCTCCGCGAGATATGCTTCCATGTGCTCGTCCCTTGGCTCGTACACCTCGTTGGAGAAGTTGACGTGGAGCTGCGAGTCTCCCCTGATGGTGAGGCATTTCACCCCCAGGGCCGCCGCCTTGAGGCCGGCGATGAGGCCCTCATACTCTGTGATGTTGTTGGAGACCTTCTCGCCCCGCTAGAAGCAGAGCTGCACGGCATAGTAAAGTTTTTTTTGAGTGGGCGAGATAAGTACGGCTCCAGCCCCCGCCCCCTGGCGCGCGAACGCGCCATCGAAGTACATGACCCAGCCGTCTGGCGCTTGATTCCCTGGTGAGAGGGATCGGTTTTTGTCTGCTTCGAGCTCCAATGTATCTGTCCATTCTGCCACAAAATCAGTGAGCGCAGCCCCCTTGATGACCCTGGTTGTGCTGAACTCCAAGTCAAATGCTTGTAGCTCGATGTTCCACTCGGCGACTCTCCCTGCAACATTGGGGCTCCTGAGCACTCTCTCCAACGGGTAGGCTGAGACGACCTTGATGGGGTGACCCTAGAAGTAGTGGCGCAGCTTACGCGAGGCCACCTGGAGCGCGAGCAAGAGCTTCTGTGGCATGGGTTATCGTGCTCTTGCATCTCGTAGCACTGTGCTAACGAAGTATAATGGGTGCTCGACAAGGGTGGGAGACTGACGGAGTTTTTGGCTCTCGGGGACTGAGGTGTTTCCTGTGAATCTCTAGCTCCTGTAGCTTGACGACTAGCCAGACCAGCCGCTGCCTCAGGAACATCATCTTGGCATTTTGCAACCTTATCCGGCTTGGCGGCTTCATTTGGTGAGCCCTTGGCTTGGGGCTCCTCTCTAAGGGCCACCGGCGCCGCACTAGCGGAATGGGGTGTGGCAGACGAGTAGAGTACCATGGGCTCGCGAGGATGAGGCGCCACCATCACCGGCAGGCTGGTCAAGTATCTCTTGACGTCTTGAAATGCTAGGTCGGCCTCGGGGGTCCACTCTAACGGACCCTTCTTCTTCATCATCTTGAAGAATGGCCAGGCGCGCTCCCCCAACTTGGAGATGAAGCACCCCAGCAAAGTAACGCATCCTGCAAGCTTCTGCATCTCCTTGAGGGTTTGCGGCGGGCTCATGTCTTCGATCGCCTTGACCTTCTCCGCGTTGGCCTCGATCCCCCTGTGAGACACGAGGAAGCCCAGCAGCTTCCCCGAAGGGACACCAAACATGCACTTCTCTAGATTGAGGCGCAGTTCCACCTGGCGCAGGCTCGCAAAGGTCTCCTCCAGGTCCTAAATCAAAGTTCTCGCCTCCCAAGATTTCACCACAATGTCGTCGACATAGGCCTCAGCGTTCCTCCCGAGCTGCCGCCCCAAGGCGATGTGCATAAGTCGCTGGAAGGTTGCTCCTGCGTTGCGCAGTCCAAACGACATGCAAGTATAGCAGTATACCCCACATGGGGTTAAGAAAGCTGTCTTTTCCACATCTGCCACTGCCATCTTCATCTGGTGGTATCCTGAGAACACATCCATTAAGCATAGCAGGTCACACTCTGCTGTGGAGTCAACAATCTGGTCGATGCACGGTAGTGGAAATGGGTCCTGAGGGCAGGCCTTGTTGAGGTTGGTGAAGTCGACACACATGCATTAATTTCCTCCTTTCTTCGGCACAACGACTGGATTTTCCAGCCACTCCGGGTACCGGACCTCACGGATGTCACCTGCTGCCTCCAGCTTGTGGGGTTCCTGAATGATGAAAGATTGCTTCTTCGTGGATTGTCACCTCGCCTTCGACTTTACAAGGCGCACATTGGGGCACACCCTCAAATGATCTTCAATTACTCATCTCGGGACCCCAACTAGCTGCTTGGTCTCCCAGGCGAATACTTCCTTGTTTGATCGCAGGAAGTCCACCAACTCATTCTCTTGAGCAGGGGCAAGGTCGGCGCCTATGATAAAGGTAGCGCCAGAGGCCCCGTCCACATCGAATGGTATCTGCTTCGTCTTGTCTTGACGTTGGATGAACAACTATTTCTTCTTGGTCGGCGCAGCCCCCTTGGCCCTGGGCATGGCCTTGTCAGTCGGGCAAGCTGTCACCGTGGCCCTGAAGGCTAGCTTGAGGGCTGCCACAGCCTCCTTGGTGTCCCCGGCCATGGTAAGGATGCCATTGCTTCCTGGCATCTTCATGAGGTTGTAGGAAGGATGGGTCGCCGCCATGAACTGGGCCAGCGCCGGGTACCCGAGGATGGCGTTATACGGCAAACCGATGTGGGCGATGTCGAAGTCGATTAGCTTGGTGGGGTAGTTGTCGCCCGTGCCGAAAGTCACGGAGAGACGGATTTGCCCCAAGGGGTTGGAGGAGCCGCCACCGACTCTTGAGAAGGACCGGCTGGGGCGGAGCCACTCGAGCGGTACGTGAAGGAGACTAAAGGCCTCCACATAGAGCACATTGAGGCCGGCGTTGCCGTCGATGAGGGTCTTGGTGACGGCTGCACTGCATATGGTCGGCATGCAAAGCATCGGAAGCACACCCGAACCAACGATGTTGACTGGGTGATCTCCTAAGTCGAAGATCAGGTCGGCCTTGGGGGCCACCCACCCCGGGGGAGCCCGCTACCGTGTGGAGGCGGCGCCGATCTGGCGAAAGAACGGCTTGATGTGACGGTCCGAGTGTGGCGCCTGCGGGCCACCGAGGAGAGCC
The DNA here is from genome assembly GCF_018294505.1 of Triticum aestivum. NCBI lineage: Eukaryota > Viridiplantae > Streptophyta > Magnoliopsida > Poales > Poaceae > Triticum > Triticum aestivum. The sequence goes on along the minus strand of NC_057803.1, from coordinate 424,371,532 downwards.
GCGATGACCGGGGGTGCTGGTCCCCTGAAGCGCGCGATGAAGAGGTCGCGCAGGTCCTCCCAAGAGGCCACGGAAGATTCTGGCAGATGGAGGAGCCAGGCGCGCGGCACGCCGGCGAGGTCCATTGGGAACTAGTTGGCCATGATCTTGTCGTCGCCCCGGCCTCTAGGACAGCCTCCTCGTATGCCAGCAGAAAGGCCACCGCATCCGCCGCACCATCGTAACAGGGCGACATCTTCGGCTTGAACTTGTGCGGCCACTTCACCCGCTGCAAGGCAGGGGTGAAGCCCTAGAGCCCCCCGGCACCGCGGAGGGCGCCTATCAATCCAGTCGGGGAAGAGGCGGTGTCCATGAGAGTCGGTCGGAGAGGTGAGGCCGTCGAGGGGCGAAGCTTCGGCGCACCCCTACTTGGCGCGCCAAATGTCGGATTTCGGGTTCCGGCAAAACCCTTGAGGTTCGAATACTGGGGTGCGCACGGAGATCTCCCCCCTCTCTAGCTCGCACACTAAACAATCTGACGGCCCAGCTTGACGGACCAAAAGAACATGAGACACAAGATTTATACTGGTTCGGGCCACCGTTGTGGTGTAATACCCGACTCCAGTGTGGTGTGGTGGATTGGCTCTTCGGCTGAGGATGAACAGTTACAAGGGAAGAACAGCCTCCTGAGGAGAGGTTTTCTTGTCCTTGGTGAACTTGTGTGAGGCTTAGGATGGAATGGCTCTGATCCAAGATGAGATGCCCCGACCCAAGATCCAATACCTAGCTTTGGTGGTGGCTAGTCCTATTTATAGAGGCCCTGGTCCTCTTCCAAAATATTGAGCGGGAAAGGATCCCAGAACGGCCAATTTGAAGGGGGCACAACTAGTACAAGCTATCCTGACAAAAGTGGTCTTCGGCTGCCAAAGGCTCTGGTGGTGACGCCGTCTTGGGCTGCACAGTGACCTCCTTCTTGTCATCCTGCTGGTCTTGGTCTTGTCGCACCGAGATGGAAACCTTCGCCTGATGCCTCGGGACTCCTGGCTTGCGCTTGCCCCTTCAGCACCAAAGAGGAAACGAGGACGCTGTGCTCGCTAGTGCCCACCTGGTGCCCGCCTGGTTCCGGTCATAACGGCTTGCGTCACAGGAACCTCGCGAGGTGCGCCTCGCCTTGATCTCTCTGCCCCTCGCAAGCCAGCCTGGTGAGGCCACCCCTGAGGAGGTCTTGTGTCGTCCGCCTCGCAAGGCTTGGCCCCTCGCAAGGGTCTTGGGCATTTGTTGGGGAAGATGGGCCGTACGGGGCTGCTGGAGGAGCCATGCTGCGGGCCACAGGTAGGCAAGTCTGGGGACCCCCGTTCCCAGGACGCCGACAGGGACGTCTTCACCCACTGAGCTAGCGTACAGTTGATCTATGGCACACTCTGCGCCTCCTTTGATCCCCGAAGAGGCTGAAGAGGTTCAGTCCTAAAGAACTCCTCCTCCACCGAACACGGAAGGGGAGGCAGATGTCGTAATGGCCGAGGTCAACACCTCGTTCACGGAAGACCGGGAGGGAACATCCCTCTTGGCCTATGAGGGAAAGGAGTCTAGGCCATCCGGACCCCCTCCGACGATCGATCCCAAGCCTCCAAGGCCCTTGAGGGCATAGGTTCCTCCCAGCGGGGAGGGGGTGGGGAGACAACACCGGCGCCGAACACCTCCGCACGGGTGGCGGTTGGCTAGCCGAATACGCTGGAGGAGTTGGTGAGCAACTCCATCATCGTTGAAGGGCACCACACCCTGATGGGTGTGGTTGTGCAGAGTGTTCGGTCTGTCCAATCCAGACTAAACAACGCTATCCAAGGCCTTTTAACAGGCTTTGATATAAGTCAAGTAATGACCTTTCCTCATAGTGGTTATAGTTGTTTAGTTTAGGTAGGCCGCATACATAGCAGCCCCCGAGACTCTGCCAGGTCCTCGAAGAGACCGATAGAGGATCAAATTCTATAGATCGGTTAACAATGTCGACATTTTTGCTGCTAACACAGGCATCTTCTGTGGCCGTGGCTACTAATGCCATGGCATTAGGGGAGATGGATCGGAAGCTCAAGCTTTCCAATCAAGAGCTGGACCTTGTCAACAAACGGCTTGACATGGCGTAAAGTAAGCTCTATAGAAGATGTGAACTTGCAGGATAGTGACTGGCCCGACCATTTACTGATCCTTTATCTTAATGATCTTGCAACTGCTGGCACCGAGGCCGAGGGCTTAAAGGAGGCCCTGGAGAAGGCTGAGGCTCAGGCGGCCGAGAAGAGGACAACCGCTGAGAGGGCGGTGTCCGAGCTTGAGCAGGCCAAGCATGCTGCTAAGCAGCATGAGTCTCGGGTGACCGAGGTCCAAGGGGAGCTCCAGGATGCCGTTGAGAAGCTTGAGGCCCTTGAGAAGGGGCGGGAGGAGCAATCCTCCCATCTGTCCAAGGCGGAGAAAGAGCTACAGGAGGCGAGGAGTGACGCCCGAGGTGTCCGGGAGGAGCTTTGGCAAGCCGCGCAAATTGCCAGTGGTAAGAAATATTTACTGTAGACTGTGTTCGGAGGCAACATATTCGCCCTGCTGATGAGGGTCTAGAGCTCTGCAGGTATCTTTGTTGAACTCCCGAAGAATGCGGTGGCCGCGGCGAGGCACTATGTCACCTACAAGGAGGACTCCACGCAATGACTATTTCGGTCACAGTTTCTGGACTCCCAGCGTCCTCCCCCCCTCAGCGATCAAATGAAGCAGCTAATTGATACATCTCCAACGTATCTAGTTTTTCTCATGCTTTTCCTCTTGTTTTGGACTCTAATTTGCATGATTTGAATGAAACTAAGCCCGGACTGACATTGTTTTCAGCAGAACTACCATGGTGTTGTTTTTGTGCAAAAATAAAAGTTCTCGAAATGGAACGTAACTTTGCGAGGATTCTTTATATCAATAATAAGAATTTCTGGAGCCAAGACCCACCAGAGAGGGGGCCCCTTGGTGGGCACAACCTACCAGGGGGCGCCCCCCTCTCCTGTCGCACCCAGGTGGGTTGTACCCATCTGATGGCCCCGCTGACGACCCCCTGATACTATAAAATCACATATTTCTAGAAAAATATCAGGGAGAAAGAATTATCGCGATCCACGAGACAGAGCCGCCGCCAAGCCCTATTCTTCCTTGCGAGGGCAGATCTGGAGTCTGTTTGGGGCTCCGGAGAGGGGGATCTTCGTTCTTCATCATCATCAACCCATGTAATTGAGTAAGTTTTGTTAGGGCTAATCCCTAGTATCCATTTTGTTCTTAGATTGATGTTGCTATGACTTTTCCATGCTTAATGCTTGACACTTTGGGCTCGGGTGCCATGATTTCAGATCTTTGTTCTTCGTCATCACCAACCCTTCTCCATCACAAATTCCATGATGCTCCCCACTGGGAGTGAGTTATTCCTTCGTAGGCTCGCTGGTCGGTGAGGAGTTGGATGATATTCATCATGTAATCAAGTTAGTTTTGTTAGGGCATGATCCCTAGTATCCATTATGTTCTTAGATTGATGTTGCTATGACTTTGCCATGCTTAATGCTTGACACTTTGGGCTCGGGTGCCATAATTTCAGATCTGAACCATTTATGTTATCATCATTATATCCATGTTCTAGATCTGATCTTGCAAGTTATAGTCACCTACTACGGTTACGATCCGGCAACCCCAGAGTGACAACAACCGGGCCCACTCCCGGTGATGATCGTAGTTTGAGGAGTTCATGTATTCACTATGTGTTAATGCTTTGTTTCGGTTCTCTATTAAAAGGAGGCCTTAATATCCCTTAGTTTCCAATATGGACCCCGCTGCCATGGGAGGGTAGGACAAAAGATGTCATGCAAGTTCTTTCAATAAAGCACGCATGACTATTTACGAAATACATGCCTACATTATATCGATGAACTGGAGCTAGTGTCGTATCACCCTTGGTTATAACTGTCTCATGATGAATATCGTCCAACAAGTCATCGATCCAATGCCTACGAATTTTTCCATATTGTTTCTACTAAGTTACCACTGCTATCATCACTGTTACACTTGCTACAAAACTACTGCTATCACTGTTGTCTGTGTTATGGGAATGGGGGTCCCCCGACTTGCCTGCCTGCATCCCAAGGCGTGGCCCATCCAGCGGGCTGGTATGGCCCATCTTCACTAACAACCACTCAAGACCCTCGCAGGGGCCAAGCCTCGCGAGGCGGACGACACCAAGATCTCCTCCGGGGCGGCCTCCCTAGGCGGGCTCCCGAGGAGTGGAGATATCTATGCAAGGGGCACCTCGCGAGGAGCACATGATGTGAGCCATGATGGCCATGGCAAGGCGGGTGCCAGCGGGCGCAGAGTACTCATTCCTTCTTTGGTGCTAAAGGGGCAAGCACGGGCGAGGAGTCCCGAGGCATCAGGCAAAGGTTTCCATATTGGTGCAATGAGACCAAGACCAGCAGGACGACAGGACGGAGGTCACCATGGAGCCCACGATGGCGTCACAACCGGAGTGGTTGGCAAGCGAAGACCACCTTTTGTCAGGATAACATGTACTAGTTGTCCCCCTTCAACTTGGCCGTTGTGGGATCCCTTCCCGCCTAATATTTGGGGAGAGGACCCGGGCCACTATATATAGGACTAGGCACCACCGTAGGAGAGGGTGATCTCATCTGATCTGGGACTGGATCCATTCCACCAAGGCTACCATACAAGCTCACCGAGCTCAAGAACACCTCTCTTCAGGAGGCTGCTCATCCCTTGTACTTGTTCATCCTCAGCCTACAAGGAAATCGACCACTCCACACTGGAGTAGAGTATTACACCAAAACAGTGGCCTGAACCAGTATAAACTCTTGTGTCCCTTATTCCTCGGGTTCAGAGAGTTAGGCTTTGATATCGTGGCGAGAGCGTGAGCTAGGGGGAGAGAGATCTTCGTGCGCACCCCAGAGTTCAAACCTCAAGGGTTTGCCTGAACCCGTAATCCGACATTTGGCGCACCAGGTAGGGGTACGCTGAAGCTTTTCTTCCATTGATCCATGCTCTGCTGCTCCACCACATCCTTGGCGGACCCACGCCGAGCCCGCACCGATCATCGAGTTGCCCTCGCCGCCCGTGTTGCTCAGACAACTCCTATCGGCAGGCCTCCCTGTCGTTCTCCATCACCCGCCGCCGACGCCGCCACAGGCCCGGCGGGAAACGAGTCGCAAGCATCATCGCTGCACCCCTCTATGAGGCGAGATGGCTGCACCGCCACCCCGTCGCTGACTCCGGCAGGCTCATTGTCCCACGCTCGTCGCGTGCCCACGGACGCATAGGGCGCGTTTCTCATGGCACGCGAGCTCCTGCGCTACCGCCCGGTCGACGACCTGTACGAGGACTGGTTGGACCGCATCACCGAGCATGTCAGCGCCGCTGGGGCCTCCCCCACACCACCTCTCTCGTTGCCTCTCCCTCCCCTAGCTGCGGGCGATGTAGTTCATGGAGTGCCTCCGCCACCTCCGCACCAAGACGGCATCCTGGCGCCAAGATGTGCTGCCCCTCGGTGCGACCCGCCACGCCGGGTGCCCAAGCGCGAAGAAGGAAGATGCCAAGAAGTTCCCCGACCGCCAGAAAATGCTCTTGCACTCCCAGCGCCACCACGTAAAGACGTGCGTGCCACCTGCGGAGGCGGTACGTAGGCATCAAGATCAAGCTCCGTCCCGGCGACGGACCCCGGTGGCCACAGCAGGCTGCCGTGCCTTCATTCCAGAGTTGCCTAGCATAGTCTGGCCAGGCAAGTTCAAGCCAGACCTGCCTCCAGGCTACGACGGCACCCCCAACCCTACGGAGTTCTTGCAGCTTTGCAAACTGAGAATTGAGGTGGCAACGGCGACGAGAAAGTCATGGTGAACTGCTTCCCATGGCTCTCAAGGATGGTGCTCGCTCATGGCTCCTAAATTTGCCCCCGGGGTCAATCCCCACCTGGGGTGAGATACATGACCGCTTCATTGCCAACTTCCAGGGCACTCATGACCGCCCACCGGCAGCGGGTGACATGCGCCGCATCACACAACAGCCAGGAGAGACCCGGCAGAAGTACATCCAGTGCTCCAACAATGTTCGCCTCAAGATTCCCAAGTTGACGGACAAGGCCATCATCTCAGCATTCTCTAAAGGCGTCCGTGACATCAAGATGAAGGAGGAGCTCGCCATGCACGAGGAGCTATGCACGGCCCTGGAGATGTTTAACATGGCGACCAAGTGCACAAGAACTTAGGAGGGGCACCTCTCCCTCCTTGAGCTCCCTGCCGCTGACTTGGAAGAGAAGAAAGCCAAGGCCAAGGACGTGAAGCGCAAGGGAGTAGCCATGTCTCTCTGCAGAGTCGGACACGAAACGAGGCCGGGTACACCCTGAGTCGTCCAAGAGCAGTCGTCCGTTATGCGCCTTCCACAACATATACAACCACAACACCAACGACTACCAAGAGCTCAGGGCCATTCAAGATGGACGCTCCGGTCAGCGCCCTGAGCACAATGACCGAGGCTACCGCCGAGGAGGAGGATGAAGTGGGGGACGCTGGGACGACCGGGACCCCCGTTAGGAGAGGCACGACCGGCCTCACGAGGATCATTGGTAGGAACAACCTCGCGAGGGCGCCTAGAGGGACCAGCCTCGTGAGGACCGTCCTCAAGGCAATGCTGGCCTCCCTCCGCTGCCGCCACCGCCTAGGAGTCGCACACTATCACCTATATCTTGGGTGGTGCTCAGGCCCTAGCTTCCCACCCCATCTTCAAGTAGTTTGCTTGTGAGGTGAACGCAGCCCTTCCCAGGCTCGAGGCCACGCGCCCGCTCAGGTGGTCCAAGTGCACCATCACCTTCATCTCGGTGGACCAGCTCAAGAGAGCGGCGACCACCGGCATCCTTTTGATGCTTTGTTCAGCAGTCATCAGCAACATCCAAGTCACCAAGACCCTCATAGACGGTGGCGCAGGGCTCAATGTCCTGCCCGTCGAGACGTCCGATAGCCTCCATGTGCCATACAATCAGCTACATCCTACCAAGCCTTTCTCAGGAGTGATCGACGGCTCCACCACCCCGATAGGGCAGGTTCACCACCCTGTCACCTTCGGCCAGCATAACAACAACCACACCGACCTCATCAACTTTGACGTCGCCCACATCCGTCTGTCGTACAACGCCATCCTTGGGTATCCAGCATTGGCCAAGTTTATGCCAGTGACTCACCATGGTTACAACGTCCTCAAGTTGCCAGGGAGTGGCTGTGTCATCACGGTCCCCTGCGAAGAAAGAGATGTGGTGTTCTCCCTTAGCGTGCCTTCCAAGCCGCTACGATTGACGATTTCGACAACGAAGGCACCCTATACTCTCCTGAGGCCATCGCCAAGAAGAAGAAGCAGCTACTCCACCCAGTGCCTAAGGAGAGCGGTGTCTCCAGCGGCACAACCTCAGGACCTGCGCCCACAGCTGGGGTGCCTCTTTCCCTCGTAGAGGAAGGCATGCTCAGCACCCTCCTCGGGCAAGGCTCGGGGGCTCTCTTTTGGAGGGCTCAGACCTAGCCAACATCACAAGGGAGGCACCCGGGCACCACGTGGAGGCGTGCTTCGCCGCACTTTTCCCTCAGGAGGACGCTGGGCGAGGAGCACTCGGTGCTCAAGAGTTCATCGTGAAGGCGACCCAGGAGCTTCAAGTGGCAAGGGCCATACGTGGCGACCGCCGCCCACCAACCGGTGTAGCTACCCATCCTGGTGAGGATGGCGGGCTGCATGTCTGCGTCGACATTCCAGGGCTCAACAGGGCTGCATCTGATGAGCGCTTCTGGCCTTCACACGTTAGTCGGTGCGAGGGTCCACCTCACAGCTACGTTCGCAAGCCATTCGGCTTGCCGAGCGCGGCTGTCACCTTTGAGCACCATCTGTGGAGCATCCTGGCAGCTCAGCAGGCCAGGCATCACGTTGTCCTGGCGGAGATGGCGACGGTCCTCAAGGAACCACCCGAACCCCCGGAGCCTCCTGAGGCTCAGGGCCCTGGCGGCTCGTGAGGAACGAATCTTCTGCGCGCATCTTCAGCTACTCCAACACCGCTCCAGCTACGGTAACAGGTGACTCTTTCCAGTTCATACAGTTGGGGCGCCCCTTGGGCAGCATCATCCCCAAGTCGCACGGGCCTGTCCCTACGACATGTATCCTTTTGCATCTCTAGCTTACTTTGATGGGGGCGCCCCTTGGGCTGCATCATCCCTAGGCCGCTCGGGTCCATCCCAGTGGCTTGTTTCATTCTTGCATCTATCTAAGCTAACCTCCCTCTTTGCTTGAGTCGTTTTATGACTATCACCTGCTTATCTGGTACTTCGGTACCCCACCTGTGACCGTCCTCATTACCACGGGAGCCGCGCTCCGGTTGTCTTTCTTTAGGTTCCCTCACATGAGTAGGCTAGGCACGACGTCTATGCTCGGGTCTGTCCCTGCATCATCGATAAACCCAATGACTGAGCTCTGTTTGGCGGGCCGACCCCGTTCACGTCACCTCCTCGGGTCGTTGGTGTCTGGCCTTCTCTTGTGACCGCCTCAGGAAATTCATCTGGCGCAGGTTGCCTAACCATCTTGCAGGACCGCTGAAGCTATCAAGAACCAAGACCAGGCACAACCCGCCTTGAGGTAGAGCCTCGTGAGTCCCGCGCTAGCTCATGGGTGCCCAGACACACCTCGTCTAGCTCTGCCGTGCAAGCCATGTGTCAGGGCGGGGTTGTACATGCCCCGGGGGCTCCACTTAGAGGGAGCCCTCACCCACGCACCAGTGGAAGCACCATGCTCCGTGCTAGCAGTCGACACGATCGAGGAGCGGCTATGCCCGTGCAAGTGCGGAAGCGCTACGCTCCGCGCTGGTGATAAACAACTGAGGGCGGCCCCATGGCCGTACCAACCTCGGGGAGCCACCCGGCTCAGTGTCCAGTCTCACCGCAATGCTCCCCCTCGGGAGAGTCACGCGAGGGGGCTCGGCACGGGGGCTGCACTCAGGCCTCACCTAGCATATTCTGCCCTGCCAGGACCCTCGGACCTGGTCGTCGCGCACCCCTCCCGACCGAGACCTCGGGGAGGGCAGGTATGAAGGTCTGTTTGAGCGTCAAGGGGGAATCCTGAGCATCGCGACTTAGGAGCCTAACTGGCCACGTAGCCCCTCACCCATTGGTCATGTCCTGGTGATCCAGACGGCCCAACGGCGGCTGAGGTATGCGCAGGGTCGGGCCCTGCCGACGTAGAACCCTAAGTCTTATTTTTGCATTTCCTTCCCACAGGCCGTTTGCACATCAAGGGGGACTCCTGAGCATCGCGACTCAGGAACCTAACTGGCCATGTAGTCCCTCACCCCTTGGTCTCGTCCTGGTGATCCGGACGGCCCAACGGCGGCTGAGGTATGCGCGGGGTCAGGCCCTGTCGACGTAGAACATCAAGCAAATGGGAAGGAAATTGCGGAACCTAAATAAATTATTACACATCATATTGTCCTTAAAACATCAAATAGAGTTTTAATGCCACCACGGAGCATGTCTCATGTCACAGGGAAGTCTGCAGAAAAATAAAACGAGAAGGAGCGCTGTCCTTCACCAGCAAGCCTTGTCTTTGGCCTTGGGCACCGTCGTCAGGAAGCGCCTTCCCGTCGGCAGCGTCACCGTCTGTTGCATCGTTGGCCTTGATCGCGAGATTGGCGGTGCTGTCGGTTGAAGGTGCAGGCTCGACGGCGAGGAACTTCTTCAGTAGGGCCTCCACCTGGCCCTCGATGGCTGCTGCAGCAGCTGCACAGCGCTCCTCCTCCACGGGCTCGAGCAGCTTGCCGAGGTCAACACCGGGGTCACGAAGATAGAGACGGCTGAAGACGCACATCAGGGCAGATGAGGAGAGCGTGTGGGCTTCACCCTCCACCAGGGGACCGATTCCGCCGGCCTCCATGATCTAAGGTAATGATGACCTTTTTCTACATGCAACAGGGACTCGTCAAGTCGGGCAGTTGCCGAGGCAGCGTGAGGAAGCGGAGACGCCCACGACCTATCAATTGCCACGCATCAATCAAGGCCGCAGGCTATTGGGGCACGCGGCGCTCCGTAGTTGACCCTTGGCTTCGCCGCGAAGCCAAGTATAAGTGCCTTGGGCCCGGGGGCTACTATCGGCATTCTGGGAACGGGGGTCCCCAGACTTGCCAAACTGCGGCCCAGGGCGTGGCTCATCTAGTGTCCTGGTATAGCCCATCTTCACCAGCAAGCACTCAAGACCCTCATAAGGGGCCAAGCCTCGCGAGGAGGATGACACCAAGATCTCCTCGAGTGCGGCCTCCCTAGGCTGGCTCCCAAGGAGCGGAGATATCTATGCAAGGGGCACCTTGCGAGGTGCGCATAACGTGAGCCATGACGACCAAGGCCAGGCGGGCGCTAGCGGGTGCAGAGTACTCGTTGCCTCTTTGGTGCTAAAGGGGCAAGCGTAGGCGAGGAGTCCTGAGGCATCAGGCAAAGGTTTCCATATTGGTGCAACGAGACCAAGACCAGTAGGACGATGGGACGAAGGTCACCACGGAGCCCACGACGGCGTCACCACCAGAGTCTTTGGCAGGCGAAGACCACCTTTTGTCAGGATAACTTGTACTAGTTATCCCCCTTTAAATTGGCCGTTGTGGGATCCCTTCCCGCCTAATATTTGGGGAGAGGACCCGGGCCACTATATATAGGACTAGGCACCACCATAGGAGGGGGTGATCTCATCTGATCCGGGACTGGATCCATTCCACCAAGACCACCATACAAGCTCACAGAGCTCAAGAACACCTCTCTTCAGGAGGCTGTTCATCCCTTGTACTTGTTCATCCTCAGCCTACAAGGCAATCAACCACACCTCCCTGGAGTAGTGTATTACACCACAATGGTGGCCCGAACCAGTGTAACCTATTGTGTCCCTTGTTCCTCGGGTTCGGCGAGCTAGGATTTGAGATCGTGGCGAGAGCATGAGCTAGGGGGAGAGAGATCTTCGTGCGCACCCCAGAGTTCGAACCTCAAGGGTTTACCGGAACCCGTAACTGACAACTTTTACTGTTACTGTTGCTGCTATCACTACTATCAAAACTATCAAACTACTTTGCTGCAGATAATTAATCTACATGTGTGGTTGAATTGACAACTCAGCTGCTAATACCTTCAAATATTCTTTGGCTCCCCTTGTGTCGAATCTATAAATTTGGGTTGAATATTTACCCTCGAAACTATTGCGATCCCACTTGTTGGTTATCAAGACATTTTTCTAGCACTGTTGCCGGGGAGCATAGCTATATGTGTTGAGTCACTTGGGATTATTATCATATTATCACTATGAAGAATCTGAAGGACCCAAAAACTAAGTTATTTCCCTCAAGGACGAGGGGAGGTAAGGAATTGCCATCCAGTTCTGCTTTAGATTCACCTTCTGTTATGAGTAAGCATGCAACACCACCACATGCTATCAATTCGGATATGTCGCAAGTTATTGATGATGATACTTCTACTATGAATGATGCTTATGATGATGCTAGTACCTTGCTTATGATGATGCTACCCGGCACGCAGGGCGCCCACGCACGAAGAGAGAAGCTGCCAAGAGATCCCTCGGCCGCAAGCAGACGCTCCTGCGCTCCCATCACCACCACATCAGGATCGCGCGCCGCCTGCGGCGGTGGTGCCTGGGTACCAAGACCGGGCTCTACCTCCACGGGGGTTGCCGCGCCTTCACCCTGGAGCTGCGCAGCATTGTATGGCCTGGCAATTTCAAGCCCAACCTTCCTCCGCGCTACGACGGCACCCCCGACCCTGCTGAGTTCTTGCAGCTCTACTAGCTGAGCATCGAGGCGGCCAATGGGGACGAGAAGGTCATGGCGAACTGGTTCCCCATGGCTCTCAAGGACGGCGCGCTCTCGTGGCTCCTGAACCTGCCTGCAGGATCAATGTCCTCCTGGGGTGAGATGTGAGACCACTTCGTCGCCAACTTCCAAGGCACACGCGACCGCCCGCCTGCCGCTGGTGACCTATGGCACATCAAGCAGCAGCCAAGGAGACCCTATAGAAGTACATCCAGCGTTTCAACAGCATTCTCCTCGAGATCCCCAAGGTGACGGACGAGGCCAACATCTCGGCGTTCTCCAATGGCGTCCGTGATGTCAAGATGAAGGAGGTGCTCAGCATACACGAAGACATGTGCATAGCTCTGGAGATGTTCAACATGGCGACCAAGTGCGCATGGGCTGAGGAGGGATGCCTCTCCCTCCTAGAGCTTCCAGCAGCCGACCTAGAAGACAAGAAGGCCAAGACCAAGGACGTGAAGCGCAAGGGGGCTGACGTGCTCGCGTCAGAGCCGGAGATGAAGTGCGGCTGTGACCAGCCTGAGTCGTCCAAGGCCAACTACCCGTTCTATGCCTTGCACAAGTGCACAGCCACAACACCAACGATTGTCAAGAGCTCAGGGCCACCCGTGATGGGCGCTTCGGCCGATGCCCCGGGCACAACGACCGAGGCTACGGCCAAGGAGGAGGACCAAGTGGAGGACGCTGGGATGACCGCGGCCCCCGCCAGGAGTGGCGCGACCAGCCTCATGAGGACCTCTGGCAGGACCAGCCTTGCAAGGGCGCCTGGAGAGACCAGCCTCATGAGGACCGCCCTCAATGCAACGCTGGCCTCCCTCCCCGCCTGCCACTACCAAGAAGGAACGACGACCATCATCAAGACAAGGGGGCTGGGGGCTTCTAGGAGCCTTGCACCGTCGCTTGCATCTTGGGTGGCGCTCAGGCCCCAGCCTCCCACCGCACCTTCAAGTAGTTTGCTCGCGAGATGAACGCGGCCCTCCCCAGGCTCAAGGCCACACGACCGCTCAGGTGGTCCAAGTGCATTATCGCCTTCAGCTCGTCAGACCAGCTCAAGTGCGCGGCAACTGCCGGCGCCCTCCCGATGCTTTGCTCGCCCGTCATCAGCAATGTCCTTGTCACCAAGACCTTCATCGATGGTGGCGCAGGACTCGATGTTCTTTGCATCGAGACATTCGACCGCCTCCAAGTGCCATACGATCAGCTGCAGCCCACCAGGCCCTTCTCAGGAGTAGCCGAAAGCTCCACCACCCCGATAGGGCAGATCCGCCTCCCTGTCACCTTCGGCCACCATGACAACTACCGCACCGAGCTCATCGACTTCGACGTCGCCCACATCCGTCTGCCCTACAATGCCATCCTTGGATATCTGTCCCTAGCCAAGTTCATGGCGGTGACCCACCACGGCTACAATATCCTCAAGATGCCAGGGAGCCATGACATCATCTTGGTCACCTAGGAGGAGAAGGACGCGATGTGCTCCCTTGAGCGCGCCTACCAGGCTGCGGCAGTCAAAGACCCAGACAACAAAGGCGCCATCTACCCTCCTGAGGCAATCCCCAAGAAGAAGAAGCATCTGCTCCTCCAAGGGCCTCAGGAGAGCGGCGTCTCTAGCGGCACCACCTCAGGACCAGCGCCCACGGATGGGGCGCCTCCCTCTCTCGCATAGGAAGGCGCGCACGACACCCTCCTTAGGCTGGACTCGGGGGCTCTCTTCTAGAGGACCTCTGACCTAGCCAATGTCATGAGGGAGGTGCTTGGGCACCACATGGAGGCACGCTTCACCGCACGCTTCCCTCATCAGGGCACATGGCACGAGGTGCCCGGTGCTTAGGAGTTCATCACCAAGACCACCAAGGAACTTCAAGAAGTAAGATCCATGTGTGGCGACCGCCGCCCACCACCTGGCGCAGCTCCTCGTCCTGGCGTGGATGACGAGATGTGTTGGAAATATGCCCTAGAGGCAATAATAAATTAGTTATTATTATATTTCCTTGTTCATGATAATCGTTTAGTATCCATGCTAGAATTGTATTGATAGGAAACTCAGATACATGTGTGGATACATAGACAACACCATGTCCCTAGTAAGCCTCTAGTTGACTAGCTCATTGATCAATAGATGGTTACGGTTTCCTGGCCTTGGACATTGGATGTCATTGATAACGGGATCACATCATTAGGAGAATGATGTGATGGACAAAGACCCAATCCTAAGCCTAGCACAAGATCATGTAGTTCGTATGCTAAAGCTCTTCTAATGTCAAGTATCGTTTCCTTAGACCATGAGATTGTGCAACTCCCGGATACCGCAGGAGTGCTTTGGGTGTGCCAAACGTCACAGCGTAACTAGGTGGCTATAAAGGTACACTACAGGTATCTCTGAAAGTGTCTGTTGGGTTGGCAAGAATCGAGACTGGGATTTGTCACTCCGTGTAAACGGAGAGGTATCTCTGGGCCCACTCGGTAGGAAATCATCATAATGTGCACAATGTGATCAAGGAGTTGATCACGGGATGATGCGTTACGGAACGAGTAAAGATACTTGCCGGTAACGAGATTGAACAAGGTATCGGGATACCGACGATCGAATCTCGGGCAAGTGTCGTACCGATAGACAAAGGGAATTGTCTATGGGATTGATTAAGTCCTTGACATCATGGTTCATCCGATGAGATCATCGTGGAACATGTGGGAGCCAACATGGGTATCCAGATCCCGCTGTTGGTTATTGACCGAAGAGTCATCTCGGTCATGTCTGCATGTCTCCCGAACCCGTAGGGTCTACACACTTAAGGTTCGGTGACGCTAGGGTTATAGAGATATTAGTATGCGGTAACCCGAAAGTTGTTCGGAGTCCCGGATGAGATCTCGGACGTCACGAGGAGTTCCGGAATGGTCCGGAGGTAAAGAATTATATATAGGAAGTGCTGTTTCGGCCATCGGGACAAGTTTCGGGGTCACCGGTATTGTACCGGGACCACCGGAAGGGTCCCGGGGGTCCACCGGGTGGGGCCACCTGCCCCGGGGGGGCACATGGGCTGTAGGGTGTGCGCCTTGGCCTATATGGGCCAAGGGCACCAGCCCCAAGAGGCCCATGCGCCAAGAAGCAAGGGAGAGGAAGAGTCCTAAAAGGGGAAGGCACCTCCGAGGTGCCTTGGGGAGGAGGGACTCCTCCCTGGCCGCACCCTTCCTTGGAGGAAGGGCCAAGGCTGCGCCTCCCCCCTCTCCCTTGGCCCTATATATAGTGGGGGGAAGGGAGGGCAGCCCAACCTAAGCCCTGGCGCCTCCCTCTCCCTCCCATGACACATCTCCCTCCTCCCACAGCGCTTGGCGAAGCCCTGTTGGAATCCCGCTACTTCCACCACCACGCCGTCGTGCTATTGGATCTCCATCAACCTCTCCTCCCCCTTGCTGGATCAAGAAGGAGGAGACGTCGCTGCTCCGTACGTGTGTTGAACGCGGAGGTGCCGTCCGTTCGGCACTAGGATCATCGGTGATTTGAATCACAACGAGTACGACTCCATCAACCCCGTTCTCTTGAACGCTTCCGCGCGCGAACTACAAGGGTATGTAGATCCACTCCTCCCTCGTTGCTAGATGACTCCATAGATTGATCTTGGTGATGCGTAGAAAATTTTGAATTTCTGCTACGTTCCCCAACAAGATGCGCATCTGCATCGATGTTCCTAGGCTCAACAGGGCCGCATCTCAGGGGCACTTCTGGCCATCGAGCGTTGGTCGATGCAGAGGCCCCCCACACAGTTACGTTCGCATGCCCTTCGGCCTACCGAACGCGATTGTCGCCTGCAACTGGCTCACACAGGGCGCCCTGGTGGGTCGCGAGGCCAGGCGCCAGGCCGTCCTGGGGGAGGAGGAGCCAGAACCTCCAGGCTCCCCTGGGAACCAGCCGTCGGACGACTTGTAAGGAGCGACTTCTTCAGTGCGCCTCTTCAACTACTTCAACATCTCTCCAGCGACAGCACCAGGTGAAATTTTCTAGTTTATTCAGTTGGGGGCGCCCCTCGGGCTGCATCATCCCCGGGTCGCATGGGCATGTCCCTACGACGCCTATACTTTTTACACATTTAACTTATTCTGTTGGGGGCGCCCCTCGGGCTGCATCATCCCCAGGCCGCACGGGTCCGTCCCTGTGGCATGTATCGTTCTTGCATCTATTCGAACTAGCTTGCCACATTAATTAAGTCATTTTATGATCATCACCTGCTTGCCTGTTGCCCTTGCGACCACCCTCGTTGCTGACATGCCTCCTGCTCATCCCACAACAGTGCCTACACATGCTGGCACGGCGCTTGTGCTCGGACCCATCCCTGCAACGCTGACAAACCTGAGTGGTTGAGTGGTTGAGCTCTCGCTCGCGGCACGCCCAGGGCACGTCACCTCACTAGACCCTTAGTGCCTTCATCCTATTGCGGAAAGATCAGCGGCAGGACAGAAAATGCGTTTCCCAGCTATATCACCCTCGCGGACTAACCCATAGGAATCTCCGGAGCTAAGCTATGGGTATCCCTATCAGCTGCTCCTTTTCATGTGATTTGCTTGCGCGTTAAAGGGAGGGCTCCTAAGCATCGTGCCTCAGGAGCCCTTACCGACTCTCCATCTCTCACCCCTTGGCCTTAACCACGACATCGTGACCTGGCATACCAGCGGCGGCTAAGCCTCGCTCGAGGGTCGAGACCCGAGGACGTAGAGCACTTAGAAGAACGTGAAAAGGAGAAGCTGGCGCGGATCTAACCTAGCAGTAGCACCATCGTTGACACATAAATTGGGCATTGCACAAGGAATCGCTCCCGGCTCGCTAAGATAAGTCACACATTCAAGTTGGCCTGGCACTGCAGCTCGGGATTTCCGGCCCTTGCAGCCTTGCTCCGGCAATGACGCCTTCCTTTTTGCCTTCAGGAAGGTGCTTGCACGCCAAGGGGGGCCTCTTGAGCGTTGTGCTTCAGGAGCTCTTACCGGACCTTGGGCCGCTCACCTCCTGGCCTTGACCACGACATCATGACCTGGCATACCAGCGATTGGCTGGAGCCTGCCTGGGGACTGGGACTTGTCGGCGTAGAGCACGAAGCTACCACAAGGATGAAAAGGGGAGAGAATGCCATAGCAAGACATGCAATCGCAAATTTCATAATAATAATAGCATTGATGCAAAAGCACTACAGATTCTTTACACACCCCCACGGGGTTCATCTCGATTCCTTGTAGGGAACCCAAAAGGAGGTTTCCAGGGCTCATATCTATAGATGTCACTGCTGACGCCATCATCAACAGTGGGCCATGAGGGGCCGACACCAACCCCATCCAGATCAGCGATGACGACGACGAGCGGACACTGCTCCTGCGCCCCGGGCGCGGCGAAAGCTCAGGGGCACGTAGCTGTCATCGCTCGTCTCCGGAGTCTTGTTAGGCTCAGGAGAGTCGCTAGCTGACGGCAAAGAGCTGGCAGATGGCAAAGTAGCTGATTCCAGTAGTGGGTGGACTCCCAAGCGCCGTCACTGCCTCTAGAGGAGCTGTTGGCAGGGCTGAGGGCGGGCCCAGCGCCTGCCGCTGCACCGTCCTAGTGACCCCCTCCGGGGTAGCACTCCAGGCAGCCTCCGTCCTCGTCGAAGACCTTGAAGAACATCGTGGAGGCGATGTCGTACTCGAAATTGATGGTTAGGGCCCCCTTCGCACGGTAGGCGCAGGCGACCTCTCCCCATCCACGAGTCATGAAGATCTTGCCTGCGGAGACAACCTCGACCTCCGCTCCCATTGCCGGGGTGCTATATTCGGCATGCTGCAACCATAGCTCGACATCCCCCTTGGCGGCATCTCTCCTATGAAGAACTGCGGGAATCTGATCCATGTGCGCAGAGGCATCGCCACCCACATCACGAACTTGTGGGAGGAGCCATCAGCTTGCGTTTGCGGGACGGTGGCTTGTGCCACCATGACCTAGCCACCATGGCCATGACGCGAGCGGCATGGGGCGCCTCCTCCTCCTCCAGGGCCTTGCGCTTGGGCATGCAAGGGTAGCGGGTAGACTGAGGGAAGCCACTCGTACTAGGGCCTCATCACCTCCTGCCTCATGAAGACACCGAGGGGGCGGGCCAGCCTCTTCTTCGGTAGAAGTGGTCCCTGCTCTTCATGAGGGTTTTTTCCCTTCTCAGCGGCAAAGAATATCCTTATCGGCGCCATGGGTGTCGCAGCAAGACGGCGGAGCAAAGAGGAGGAAGAAGAAGTAAACAGAGTGGAGGAGAAGATTAGCAACGGGGACCCCACCCCTCTCCTCAGTTATAGCCAGAGGGAGGCCAACCATTGGTCTCCACGATCATAGGTAATGATGATTTCCCTCTACATGTAGTGGCGTCACGTCAAGTTGGATGGTTGCTGAGGCAGCATAGGGAAGCGGAGATGTCCATGTCCCATCAATTGCCACGCGTCGACCAAGGCTACAGGCGGTTGTTGCTCGCGGCGCTCCGCACTTGACTTTTGGCTTTGCCTAGAAGCCAAGCTCGAGCGCACCTTGGGCCCGGGGGCTACTATCGGTGTTTTGGGACAGGGGGTGCCTAGACTTGCCTTCCTGCGGGCCTTTGCGTGGCTCCACCAACGTCTTGGTATGGCCCATCTTCAGCAGCGACCACTCAAGACCCTCGCGAGGGGCTAAGCCTCGTGAGGTGGACGACACCAAGACCTCCCCGGGGGCGGCCTCACTTGGCTGGCTCCCGAGGAGCGAAGATCTCTATGCAAGGGGCACCTCGCGAGGTTCATGTGACGTGATCCATGATGACCAAGGCCAGGCGGGCGCCAGCTGGCGCAGTGTACCAGTTTCCTCTTTCGTGCTAAGAGGCAGGCGTAGGAGAGGAGCCCTGAGGCATAAGACAAAGGTTTCCATATCGGTGCAACAAGACTAAGACTGACAGGATGGTAGGACGGAGGTCACCATGGAGCCCACAGCAGCATCACCACCAGAGCCTTTGGCAGGCGAAGACCACCTTTTGTCAGGACAGCTTGTACTAATTGTCTTCCTTCAAACTTGGTCGTTGTGGAATCCCTTCCCGCCTAACATTTGGGAAGAGGACCAGGGCCTCTATAAATAGGACTAGCCACCACCATAGGGGGGATCACATCATCGAGGATCGACTCATCTTTGATTGGATCCATTCCATCCTCACATCCCCCAGCCCGCCGAGCTCAAGAACACCTCTTCTCCTGAGGTTGTTCACCCTTTGTACTAGTTCATACTTTTCCCGTGTGGCAATCCACCAACACCACACTGGAGTAGGGTAATACACCGCAAGGTGGCATGAACCAGTATACACCCTTGTGTCTCTTGTTCCTTGGGTTCGTCGAGCTAGGCCATGAGATCATTGAGCGAGCGAGCTAGGGAGAGACTGTTCCTCGTGCGCACCCCAGAGTTCGAACCTCAAGGGTTAGCCGAAACCCGCAATCCGACAGCAGCCAAGGCTTCGGCATTCGGACAGTCAACGATCTGATTTTTCTTAGTTAGGAATCGATTCCAAAATTGTTGGGCAAATTCTTCGGGTTGTTGCGTAATGCGGTTTAGGTCATCAGCATCTGGGGGCCGGACATAGGTGCCCTGAAAGTTTGCTCGAAAACAGTCCTCAAGCTCTTCCCAGCCACCTGTAGAGTCTTCGGGAAGGCTGTTCAGCCAGTGTCGAGCTGGGCCTTTAAGCTTGAGCGGTAAATATTTAATGGCGTGGAGGTCGTCTCCCCGCGCCATGTGGATGTGGAGGAGGAAATCCTCTATCCATACGGGTGGATCTATAGTTCCATCATATGATTCGATGTTCACAAGCTTGAAGCCTTCTGGGAATTGATGCTGCATTACCCTTTCTGTAAAGCATAGGGGGTGTGCGGCGCCCCGAACTCGGGCTACGTCCCGTTGGAGGTCTTCGGCCCTCCTACTATCACTACAAAAACAGACACATCTGTGACATTTTGGGCCGAACAAATTTTTTCTGTCATACTTATGACACTTCTGTGACGCTAATTGTGACAAAATCTGGTATCATCATAAATGTGGTGGCTGTAACACCCCGGATATAACTTGCCATAATTTTAACTCCGACTCTTGCCATTTCCGTCTATAAGTTATGAGATTTCCCATCGTGGTGGGGTTTTGTCTTGTTTTGCATTTTGTTCATGTCTTGCATTTCATATCATGTCATCATGTGCATTGCATTTGCATACATGCTCATCTCATGCATCCGAGCATTTTCCCCGTTGTCCGTTTTGCAATCCGACACTCCCACGTGCATCGGTGCCCCCTTTTCGTCTCTTTTCGTGAGCGTATGTTAAACATTCTCGGAAAGGACTGAGATTTTCCAAGTGGCCTTGGTACACCACCGGTAGACCGCCTCTCAAATTTCGTGCCATTTGGAGCCCATTTAATACTCCAACGGTTAACCGGGTAACCGGGAAGGCCTCTTGTGTGTTGAAGTCCAACACCCCTCCAAAATGGCCCAACAACCCATCTAAACCACTTCCATGTCCTCCGTCGTGGGATCGCGATCGTGTGGGCGAAAACTACACTTCATTTGGACACTCCAAACTCCCTCTACCTATAAATATGTGCACCCCTCCTCCAACATTCGGGTCCCGAAACCCTCGATCCAACTCCTCCGCACCGTCGGACACGTCCGCCGCCGGCCGGACGCGTCCGCCGCCTCCCTCAGCCAACCGGAGCCTGCCACGTCAGCGCTTGCCGCCTCCCATGCCACCGGCCCGCCCGGGCCAGAGGCCGGACCCCGCGGCCCGTTTCGCCGCCGCCGCCGCTCGCGGGCAACTGCGCCCGAGAGCGTCAAGCACCGCCGCCGTTCGTCCTCTCAGCCGCCTCGCCGACCTCCGCCGAGACCGCGGACTCCGCCGCTCCTCCGCCATCCTTCCTCCGGCAAGCTCCCCGCTGCTCCTCCGCCACGACGCCCGCACCCCGAAGTCCGTGCCACCCTGGCTCCCCGTCATCGCCTCCTCCTCTGACAGGTGCCCCGGCCCCGGATCTCGTCGGCTCTCTCCTCGGGCAAGGTCCCCGAAGCTCCGACCGTCGTCCTCGACGAACTCCGGTGATCCTCGAAGAACGTGCCACGGTCAAGTCCCTAATATTTTCATGCTCTGTTCAACGCATCATATCTCCATGACCGTAGGTCCGTTTCATGCGCATGAGATATGAAAATGTTCATTGGGAGATTCTCTTCATTTCATTCCATTGTGGCATGCTTGTTTGATTTCATGTTAATGCCCAAATCATTGATGCTAGAGTGCTATAAATTGTTTATTGCTGCTACTTATCAGTTTATGGTGATTTGTCATTTTTGTCACATTTGATGTGTGCTTCATATGGGCATGAGCTCTACATGTGTTTTGGTCTATGTCATGCCATCTTTACAGGGGTGCTTTCCATGTATTTTTTTGTGATCAATGTGGTGACTAGCACAAGCATGCAAACTAGGCTTCGTGATATTGCTGTTTTGAGGGACTTAGGATTTTGCTATGTCCTTGTTCTGCTGTTATTTTGATGCCATGTAAACATGATGCTATAGTGAGATCCATGCTTGTTTTGAGTATCTTAAGTAAGGATGTTTTGAACATATGGTTATGCTCTATCCATACAGGCCCCTTTTTGCAATTATGGAGTGCCCTAGCATGTCCTAATCTTGCTCTACTTTTGCTATAAAATGTTCCTGTCAGATTGTTTACATGTTAATCAATTTTGCCATGGTTGTTCTCAGTGATCCATGCATGCTATGAACTTACTCTTCCCATGGTTAGTTTCATGAACATGTCTTCTTGTTGTTAGTATGCTTGTCTTGTCATGCAATGCTTTGTGGTGAGTAGTTTGAGCTCGCAAAGATGCCTGCATAATTCTGTTTATGCCATGCTCTGTTTTCTGCTATGTCTGAAACTGTTAATAAAACTTGCTATGTTTACATGGGTGCCATCATATTTGCTGTGCATTTTTGGCTCATGATCAGTAAGGGACTTTTGTTCTATGCATTTAGTAGATTCATGCCATGCATTTTTAGCTATGATATGTTCCTGTGGCATGTTGTTTGCTTGCTCTAAACATTGCTTCCTGATGTTATTTCTGGCATGTTAGTATTTTCACTAAGTCCGTGAAGCTGATATCATTTGCACTTGTTCCATGCTTGTTTGAACCTGCTCTTTTGTGATTTAGCCGTAGTTCAGTCTTCATGTTTTATCAAGCATATTGTGTACATCACTGCCATATACTTTGTTGTTATGTTGGAGTCCAGTAGCTTAGTTTCTTGTTGCATTCTAGATGGCATCGTGCTGTTAATCGCAGAATTGTGCCATTCTTGTTTTGCTTGCCATTTGCAAACAGTGCAGCCGTTTCCGGTGATCTTTATACCGATTTCGACCGAAATCATCTCATCTTTCTAGCGGCAAACTTGGTTTTCCAAGTTGATGCCTTGTTCATTCTTCCCCTTCCGAAGCACGCATAAGCATTGCGTATCGTGTCTTGCATATCATGCCATGTTTTGCATCATGTTGCTTGTGCATTGCACGGTGATTGATTGTTGGTCCTTTGCTTGTGTTCTAGCTCTGGGTAGAGCCGGGAGACGAGTACGCTAACGAGGATCAAGCTTTCATTAACTCTGAGAACTTTGCAGGCAAGATGACCATACCCTCGAAATCATTTCTATCTTTGCTTGCTAGTTGTTCGCTCTATTGCTATGTCATGTTACCTACCAATTGCTATATCATGCCTCCCATATTGCCATGTCATGCCTCTAACCCACCTTTCCTAGCAAACCGTTGTTTGTCTATGTTACCGCTTTTGCTCAGCCCCTCTTATAGCGTTGCTAGTTGCAGGTAAAGATGAAGTTGGTTTCATGTTGGAACGTGGATATTGTTGGGATATCATTATTATCTCTTATTTACTTTAATGCATCTATATACTTGGTAAGGGTGGAAGGATCGGCCTTATGCCTAGTGTTTTGTTCCACTCTTGCCGCCCTAGTTTCTGTCATACCAGTGTTATGTTCCTTGATTTTGTGTTCCTTACGCGGTTGGGTGTTATGGGAACCCCTTGACAGTTCGCTTTGAATAAAACTCCTCCAGCAAGGCCCTACCTTGGTTTTACCCTTTGCCTACCTACCACCATATACCTTCCCTTGGGTTCTGCAGACTCAAGGGTCATCTTTATTTTAAACCCCCCCCCCCCCGGGCCAATGCTCCTCTGAGTGTTAGTCCGAAACGGGCAACCTGCGGGGCCACCTCGGGGCAACTTGAGGGTTGGTTTTACTCGTAGCTTGACCTATCCGGTGTGCCTAGAGAACGAGATACGTGTGACTCCTATCGGGATTTGTCGGCACATCGGGCGGCTTTGCTGGTCTGGTTTTACCATTGTCGAAATGTCTTGTAACCGGGGTTCCGAGTCTGATCGGGTCTTCCTGGGAGAAGGAATATACTTCATTGACCATGAGAGCTTGTGATGGGCTAAGGTGGGACACCCCTGTAGGTTTTGAACTTTCAAAAGTCGTGCCCGCTGTTATGGGCAGATGGGAATTTGTTAATATCTGGTTGTAGAGAACTTGACACTTAACTTAATTAAAATGAATCAACCGCGTGTGTAGCCGTGATGGTCCCTTTTCGGCGGAGTCCGGGATGAACACGGCCTTGTGTTATGCTTGAGCGTAAGTAGCTTCAGTATCACTTCTTGATCACTATTAGATTCTCGACCGTGCGTTGCTTCTCTTCTCGCTCTCTTTTGTGTAAGTTAGCCACATTACATGCTTAGTGCTTTGCTGTAGCTCCACCTCACTACCCCTTTCCTACCTTTAAGCTTAAATAGTCTTGATTGCGAGGGTGTGAGATTGCTGAGTCCCTGTGACTCACAGATACTTCCAAACAGATGGAGGTGCCGATGATGCCAGTGTAGGAGATGCTACCGAATTCAAATGGGAGTTCGACGAGGATTCGGGCCGTTACTATGTTTCTTTTCCGGATGATCAGTAGAGGAGCCCAGTTGGGACGATCGGGAATCTAGCATTTGGGGTTGTCTTTCTTTGTTTTGGTTGCGTAGTCGGACCTTGATTGTGTTCTGGATGATGTATGACTATTTATGTATTGTGTGAAGTGGCGATTGTAAGCCGACTCTTTATCCTTTCTTATTCAGTACATGGGACACTACAAAAAAAAGACACATCCATGACATTTTGGGCCGAACGAAATTTTTTTCTGTCATACATATGACACTTCTATTACGATAATTGTGACAAAACCCGGTATCATCATAGATGTGGTGGGCTCCTACTTCTATGACAAAAACTCATGATAGAAAATGGGCTTTTCGGCTTGGGCGGGCGGGAGACGCAGCTGCATGACATTCTGTGGGCCATCCATGACGGAAAAAACCGTGGTAGAAGCGAGGGCGAGGAAAATTTTGGGAATTTCCCAGTTACGGTGGGTGGTCAAGGGCCGAGCGATGCACATTTCTCTCGTACATGTACACGCATGTGTGTGAGGCATTTGCTCTAACTGAAACCGAGCAAGGCGTTGGGCTCTAACTAATCCCGAGCGATTGCCGACTACACATTACTGAACCCGAGATATCGATCGATGGCTATTAACTGAACCCGATCGACCGATTCCTTCGCTACTGCTGCTAACTAAAGCCGATCAAT
>NC_057803.1:423593861-423602011 GCF_018294505.1 Triticum aestivum | reverse complement strand
GATTTGCCTTTTTTTGTTTGCTTGTGTGTTAGTTTGTGTTCCTGCTTGTTGTTATGTCTGAAACTGGGGAAGTTATCGCCAATTTGGGCGATAACAATATCATGGAAGATTCTGATACTCCTGCTAAAGAACCTACCATCCTTCATACAAAAAAAATTCCGTGTTGGTAGTGGTAATATTATTGGAAAAGGAGTTATTCAAGATTGCTTTACTTGTGCCGGTGCTTTACCTTCTATGCGTAGTTCTATCCTTCACAGAACTAGTAGTCTTGCGGACGCTATTGCCATGCTTGTAGTTGAACTTGAAAGACAACTCATGCACATGCATCCTTCTATACAAAGGATTTTTCTGGAATTTTCTAATATTGAGCATTCTTCTGTTAAGTGTGCCGCTACTATCTTTTTGGCTCATGAGTTTAGATTCATAATAAGAGAAGCCAAAGAAATCTTTGCACATTATAGGGTGGACGCTTGCCATCCTCCCATAGAGACTATTCTCTTTGATCAAGAAGAAATAATGCGTTTTCAATCTCTAGACTATGGTGCTTTTAATGAAAATCTTAGAAGAAAGGTTCCTACCAATTTTTTAGTTGATACAATTTCTGAACTTAATGATGATTTGGCTATTCGAAATAATGAACTAGGATATTCTCTTGAATATAGGCTCACGAAGTTCTGTCAAAAGAAGGCTTATAATGATGAATTGGTTGTGCATTATGAAGGACCGAAGGAGGAACCTATACCTCCCAAGGTTGATCTTTGGGACTTTTGTCCCGTTAAATTTAGTCCTTTTGATTACTTTTGCTTGTTGATGAAGCTATGTACCTAGGGTAGGGGCATGGACCTGTCCTAAGTACCCTACCCAAGGACATCCCTAGAAGAAGTCACCTTTCAATCGACTTGGAGGTATCCCACTCGACGGATTCAAGACACTCGACCATGAAGCAATCACTCGACCAAGATCCAACCACTCGACTGCCAGGAGATCTAAAGTCACCCTGCACGCAAACGGTTGGTCATTAAGTAGCTTTTATGGTCATCATAGCACTTTATTAGGGGCGTTACCAGTAACCCCCAGTCTTAATGTACTTTAAACCCTGCATTACTGAGGGCTGGAGGGGCCTGGCGAACTCTATATAAGCCACCCCCTCCTCAGTATCAAGGGTTGGCACCCCTGTTATTCATACACACATAATTCAGTCGACCGCCTCTGGGCACCAAGACGTAGGGCTGTTACTTCCTCCGAGAAGGGCGTGAACTCGTAATCCTCGTGTGCTTACAACTCCTCCATAGCTAAGATCTAGCCTCTCCATACATACCCCCCTACATCACTGTCAGAGTTAGAACCACGACAGTTGGCGCCCACCATGGGGCTAGGAGTCTTAGCGCCTAGTTTGAGAAGTTGCGACTTTTTCCGATCTCCTTGATCATGGTTTCGGGCGGAGCTTTGGTGGAGGGCTGCGAGATCCGTCTCGGCGCGCTCACGTTCATCTTCGACGACTCCGCTTGGCTTCAGGAGGCTCCACTCGACGTCGACGCGCTCCCCGTCCGCGGGGCGACGCACTTTCGCGCATGCATCCGTGGTGTCCTCCTGCGGCAGCGGTCGACCCAGTATCGGTCGGCTCCCGTGGCATCTCCCCACCCTGTTTCTCGCCGGCGCAAGCGCTCCGGTCGGTCGAGGCTTCAGAGGTGGGTGAGGCATGCGGTGGCCCGCCAGTCGGCCACCCCACAAGTCACGACAATCGAGCCCGACAAATCCCTCTACGGCCTGTTCGACCTGTCAAGTGGCTCTGCAGAGACCGCATCCGAATGCGACAGCAGTGACCCAGCTGCAGAGGTTCTGGTGATCGATGGGCCACACAGTCCACCCGGTTTCCCCCGCGCTGACGGAGGCGCGGATGGGGGCGACCCGTCGCGTCCTCAGGAGGAGTATCTCCCCAAGCCTCTCACGTCGTTGAAGCGGGAGGAACTTTGCCGCCGGAACATGGATGCACTCCACACTCCTATCGTTGGAGAAACCCCCGAGGCCCGAGCCTTGGAGGACGCGCGCTTGGCTAACTTGGCCGAGCGCACTCGACTGCAGAATCTCCAGCGAATACTCGACGAGCGAGCGCGTCAACAGGCTCCAGAATCCAGTCGACGTTAGCTCTTTCCGCCCCCGCAGGTATATCGTACTCCGATTCAGAATTTGACGGTTGCGGCCCGTATAGTAGAGTCGATTCAGCCCTCCCAGTCAGAGGCTGGCAGAGGCTTGTTGCAAATCAGAGCGTTGCTCCGGGCAGAGGGAGACTAGAATTCCGCTGTTTCTCAGTCGCGGAACAGGATCCACAGTTGATCCGTTGCAGCGGATACAGTTCAGTCGGCTCACAGCCCAAGATCGCCTCCGAGGCGTGAGGGACGTGGAGACCGGCGTGATTAGTACAGAAGGAATGAGCAGTATGATCACCGATTCGATCGTGATGATCGACGTCGAGTACCAACCCCTCCCCCGAGGAGTGGATCATATGTGCCTCGATAGCAGGTGGACAGACGCCCTCATAGTGTTGGGCGGAGAATTCCAGTCGACCCCAGGGAACCAGGCTTTGTTGCGAGATCCATTCTCGTTCAAGGTTTGGTCGACAGGAATAGAGCTCACCGAGAAGGCCACGACAGAGATGCGCCTACTAGTAGCAGAGTACATGTTTCAGGGCCGGAGTGTTTCAGTCGAGCCATCAGAGCCACTGTAATTCCTCCCAACTTCAGGTTGGCGACTGGAGTTAGTAAGTTCACCGGTGAGTCCAAGCCCGATACTTGGCTCGAAGATTACCGAGTGGTTGTCCAGATTGGCGGTGGGAACGATGAGGTAGCCATGAAGCACCTGCCTCTCATGTTAGAAGGCTCGGCCAGAGCGTGGCTGAACCAGTTAGCACCCAGCAGCATTTACACTTGGGAGGATCTCTCCCGAGTGTTTGTCACCACATTTGAAGGAACATGCAAGCGATCCGCAGGCCTTACGGAATTGTGGTCTTGCGTGCAGAAACCGAATGAAACTCTGAGGGATTACATCCAGAGGTGGATCACATTGCATCACACAGTTGAAAATGTACCAGATCATCAAGTAGTTTGTGACTTTAAAGAAGGCGTTAAGTACAGAGAATTGAATCTGAAGTTCGGTCGAACCGGAGAGATGTCTCTGAATCGGATGATGGAGATTGCCACTAAATACGCTAATGGTGAAGATGAGGATCGACTCCGGAGTGGCAAGCATAAAGCAGTCGCCCAGGAAACCGGCGGAAATTCCAGTCGGAAACAGAAGCGGAAAGCCGAGCCAGCCGCTCCTAGGGAGGCCTTGGCCATAACCCAGGGAAAATTTAAGGGAAAACCCAAAGGACCTTGGAACCCCAAGAAAGTTAAAGACCAAGATGGAAATGATGCTTTGGATCTACCGTGTCACATTCACACCAAGAAAGATGAAGAGCGTAAACTCATTTACCCAAAGCATACCACTCGACAGTGTCGGCTTCTGATCCAGCAGTTTCAGGGCAAGCAGTCCAAAGATAAGGAAAAGGAGTCGGACAAAGTTGAGGACAAGGAAGATAGTGATGATGGGTACCCCCAGGTCAATTCCACCCTGATGATTTTTGCTGATGTTGAGAGCAAAAGTCGACTGAAGGTTATTAACCATGAGGTAAATATGGTTGCTCCGGCAACACCCAATTATCTGAAGTGGTCCCAGACTGCCATCACATTCGACCAGTCTGATCACCCTACACACATTGCCACCCCTGGGAGGCAAGCTCTGGTGGTCGACCCAGTTGTCGAAGGCACTCGACTGACCAAAGTCCTAATGGATGGAGGCAGCGGTTTGAACATACTGTATGCAGAAACATTGAAAGGGATGGGCATTCTGATGTCCAGGCTCAGCACCAGTAACATGAGTTTCCATGGAGTCATTCCTGGGAAAAAAGCCAAGTCACTCGGCCAAATTGCTCCTGATGTGGTTTTCGGTGATTCCAAGAATTACCGCAAGGAAAAGTTGACATTCGAAGTTGTGGATTTCCAAAGTGCTTATCACGCTATTTTGGGCAGGCCAGCTTATGCACGCTTCATGGCTCGACCATGTTATGTGTATCTCAAATTGAAGATGCCTGGTCCCAAAGGTGTGATCACTGTTACAGGCAATCGGAAGAAAGCAGAAGAGTGTTTTCAGAAAGGCTTAAAAATTGCTGACGCTCAGATGGCGGTGGTCGAGCTGCAAGAGTATCAGAAGACTGCAGATCCGAGTGAGTTGCTACGAGCTAAGAAGCCTGCTTCAGAATCAGCTTTTCAGTCGTCCGGTGAAACGAAGGCAGTTCACATTCACCCGACAGATCCAAACGCTGCTCCGACTCACATCTCAACGACGGTCGACTCCAAATAGGAAGAAGCGCTCATCCAGTTCCTCCGTGAGAACTAGGACATCTTCGCATGGAAGTGCTAACATGCCTGGAGTTCCCAAGGGGTTGGCTGAGCACCGTCTACGAGTCGACCCAAAATTTAAACCTGTGAAAGAACATCTTCGACGGTCTGCCGTCCAGAAAAGGAAGACCATTGGTGAGGAGGTGGCTCGGCTGTTAGCAGCGGAGTTCATCCGAGAAATTTACCACTCCGAGTGGCTCGCCAATGTTGTCATGGTCCCCAAGAAGGACAAGTCACTTCGCATGTGCATTGATTTCAAGCATATCAATCGGGCCTGCCCGAAAGATTATTTTCCTCTCCCCTGCATCGACCAGATAGTCGACTCGACTGCGGGATGTGAGCGTTTGTCTTTCTTAGATGCCTATTTCGGGTACCATCAGATCCGTCTATACGGGCCCGACGAGATCAAAATAGCTTTCATCACTCCATTCGGGTGCTTCTGTTATGTCACCATGCCGTTCGGCCTCAAGAATGCCGGAGCCATGTTCATGAGGATGATTCAGAACTGTTTGCTCACTCAAATCAGTCGGAATGTGGAGGCATACATGGATGATATTGTGGTCAAGTCACGGAAGGGTTCCGACCTGCTGACTGACCTTGCTGAAACCTTTGCCAACCTCAGGAGGTATGATATCAAGCTCAATCCGTCAAAGTGCACGTTCGGAGTTCCAGGTGGGAAGTTACTCGGTTTTCTCATTTCCGAACAGGGAATCGACGCCAATCCTGAAAAAATCGGTACTATACTCCGGATGAAACGTCCTGTGCGTTTGCATGACGTCCAGAAGCTTACATGATGCTTGGCCGCTTTAAGTCGATTCATCTCTCACCTTGGTGAAAAGGCATTGCCTCTTTACCGACTGATGAAGAAGTCCGACAAGTTCGAGTGGACTCCAGAAGCTGATGCAGCGTTTACAGAGCTCAAAGCTCTGCTCTCCACCCAGCCGGTGCTTGCTGCCCCAATCAGCAAGGAGCCTTTGCTGATTTACATTGCAGCCACATGACAAGTTGTCAGTACAGTACTTACGGTCGAGCGAGAAGAAGAAGGAAAGGCCTTCAAAGTTCAGCGCCCAGTATATTATGTTTCTTAAGTTTTGACTCCTTCAAAGCAAAGATATCCTCATTACCAGAAGCTTGTATATGGGATTTATATGACCACGAAGAAGGTTGCACATTACTTCTCTGATCATTCCATTACAGTCGTCTGCGACGCTCCACTATCAAAGATTTTGCACAACAGAGATGCAACTGGTCGAGTGTCCAAATGGGCGATTGAACTTCTTCCCCTAGATATCAAGTTTGAGGCAAAGAAAGCTATCAAGTCCCAAGCAATTGCAGATTTCGTCGCCGAGTGGATCGAGCAGCAACTTCCGACTCAAGTTCACTCGGAGCACTGGACCATGTTCTTCGATGGATCTAAGATGCTGAATGGTTCCGGTGCTGGGGTAGTATTGGTTTCCCCCCGAGGAGATAAGCTCAGATATGTTCTCCAGATTCACTTCGATTCCTCCAATAACGAAGCAGAATATGAAGCACTTTTGTATGGGTTGCGCATGGCCATTTCACTCGGCGTCCGTCGCCTCATGGTCTATGGCGACTCAGATTTGGTGGTTAATCAGGTGATGAAAGAATGGGACGCCAGAAGTCCATCTATGACTGGTTATTGCAATGCAGTGAGAACGTTAGAGAAGAAATTCGAGGGGTTAGAGCTTCATCACATCCCCCGACTGAAAAATCAAGCGGCTAATGATTTGGCAAAGATAGGCTCCAAGAGAGAAGCCATCCCCAGCAATCTGTTTTTAGAACACATCCACTCGCCATCAGTCCAAGAAGATCCTTTTACAGATGAAGCCCCGCAGCCAAAGAGTTCCACAGATCCGACTGAAGTTGAAATTTCGGCAGTGGTCGACCTAATCATGGAAGTTTTGGCAATCACCCCTAACTGGACGATACCATACATCGCGTATATCCTGAGAAAGGAACTCCCGGAGGACGAAGAAGAGGCTCGACAGATCGTCCATCGATCCAAGGCCTTTATAGTCATAAAGGGACAGTTGTATAGAAAAAGCGTGACTGGAGTCGGTCAGAAATGTATAACACCAGAAGAAGGTCAGATAATCCTTGATGATATCCACTCGGGGACCTGTGGTCATCATGCATCCTCTCGGACCATTGTGGCTAAAGCATACCGAGCGGGATTTTACCGGCCAAGAGCGAATGAAATGGCAAAAGAGATAGTCGACAAGTGTGAAGGGTGCCAGTTCTACTCCAACATGTCGCACAAGCCTGCATCAGCCCTGAAGACCATTCCACTCGTCTGGCCCTTTGCTGTTTGGGGACTGGACATGGTTGGCCCATTGAGAACAGGCAGGAGCGGTTTCACACATGTGCTTGTGGCAGTCGACAAGTTTACCAAATGGATTGAAGCTAAGCCTATCAAGAATCTTGATGCTTGCACTGCTATCAGTTTCTTCAAAGAGTTAACATTCAGATATGGAGTCCCGCATAGCATCATCACCGACAATGGGTCAAACTTTGATTCAGACAAGTTCAGAGTTTTTGCGCCTCTCAAGGCACACGAGTCGACTACGCATCGGTTGCCCACCCCCAGTCGAATGGACAAGCACAAAGGGCAAATGGTCTGATTCTCAAAGGACTAAAGCCTCGGCTGATGCGTGATCTCAAGCACGCAGCAGGCGCTTGGGTCGACGAGCTTCCATCGGTTCTGTGGGGATTGAGGACTACCCCGAATCGGTCGACTGGAAGAACTCCGTTCTTTCTGGTTTATGGAGCGGAAGCAGTCCTGCCGAGTGATCTACTTCACAATGCACCCCGAGTCGAGCTTCATACCAAAGATGAAGCAGAACAAGCCTGGCAAGACGCAGTCGACCTCCTGGAAGAAGAAAGAGAAATGGCTATGATCCGATCGACCATTTATCAGCAAGACTTGCGTCGATTCCATGCCAGAAATGTGGAGAGTCGAGACTTCCAAGAAGGAGATTTGGTCCTCCGAGTGGATCAACAGAAACCACACAAGCTCGCTCCTACTTGGGAAGGTCCCTTCATCGTCACCAAAGTCCTCCACAATGGAGCGTATCACCTTTACAATGTCAATCGCCAGATCGATGAGCCACGAGCTTGGAATGCAGAACTGCTCCGCCCCTTTCACACTTGAATTCTCACTCGGATGAGATGTAATAAGAAAAACTTTTGTAGTCTATTTATCAAAGACAAGAGTGTTACAAATTTTCCTATAATTGTTGTTGCTTTTGTTTGCATGTGAAATCCCCGAGTGGGTGGCTTAGCTGTGAATCCGTTTCGCCTAAGTTTGTAAAAAAATCCTACCGAGTGGCGAGCCAGACTCCCACTCGGAGGCTTAGCTGCAGCTCAGTGCTCGCCTAAGTGTTTAAAAATCCTACCGAGTGGTGAGCCAGACTCCCACTCGGAGGCTTAGCTGCAGCCCAGTGCTCGCCTAAGTGTTTAAAAATCCTACCGAGTGGTGAGCCAGACTCCCACTCGGAGGCTTAGCTGCAGCCCAGTGCTCACCTAAGTGTTTAAAAATCCTACCGAGTGGAGAGCAAACCTCCCACTCAGAGGCTTAGCTGCAGCCCATTGCTCGTCTAAGTGTTTAAAAATCCTATCGAGTGGTGAGCCAGACTCCCACTCAGAGGCTTAGCTGCAGCCCAGTGCTCGCCTTAGTGTTTAAAAATCCTACCG
>NC_057803.1:423527188-423593392 GCF_018294505.1 Triticum aestivum | reverse complement strand
GGAGAGCAGACCTCCCACTCGGGGGCTTAGCTGTAGTCCAGTACTCGCCTAAGTTTGAAAAAATCCTACCGAGTGGATAGCAGACCTCCCACTCGGGGGCTTAGCTACAGTCCAGTACTCGCCTAAGTTTGAAGAAATCCTACCGAGTGGAGAGCAGACCTCTCACTCGGGGGCTTAGCTGCAGTCCAGTACTCGCCTAAGTTTTTAAAATCCTACCGAGTGGAGAGCAGACCTTCCACTCGGAGGCTTAGCTGCAGCCCAGTGCTCGCCTAAGTACGGAACACATCCCAATCCGCAAGGACGACGAGGTGCAAATCGACTGCTACCTTCTCCTTCGGAGTTGCACCACAAATACAAAGTTATTTCGAGTGAAGAACAAGTTCCACTCGACAGATAATTCATGAAGATATTCAACGATAAATCAAGTTCATATAAGATCCAAAGGTTCTAGACCGCAGATCAAAGTACTCGAGCCTCCAGCTCGACAGAGTTTAATGGTTACAAAATCCACTCGGGATTCCGAGGAAAATTTAAAGTGAAGCATAAAAGTTTTTATTCCTCATGCGGAGGACTAGAAGGGGCGACGAACTCGTCCAAGTCGATCCGGTCTGCAATGCGAGTGGCAGCAGTAATGAAAGTCTCCATGAAGTCTTGAAAGTTGTGCTTCCTGGTATTGGCAACTTGGATGGCGGCCAACTTTTCTTCTCGCGCCTCCTTGGAGTGGACGCGGACCAGAGACAAAGCGACGTCAGCGCCACATCTAGCAGAAGATTTCTTCCATTCCGCCACTCGACCTGGGACTTCATACAGTCGAGTCATCAAGGACTCGAGGTCATTCTGAAGCGTCGTCCTAGGCCAGAGCGACGTGTTGATCCGTGACATCACAACCTTCAACCGAGCAAGATAGTCAAAAACACCGGCAACACGAGATTCCAGTCGGAGCACGTTCATAGCAGCCTCGTCCTTCACTGGAGAACTGATGGGGTCGAAGTCTGTCTTCACTCGACTGGTCTCCTCTTTGAAGTTCTAGCAGAATTCTGTAAAACACAATTCAAGGATAAGTCAGTGGCTCTACGCAGATTTGGTAACTGCAAGTCAGTCGGGCCGGAGTAATTACCCTCGAGCATGACGAACAGCTTCTTGGCGAGTCCACCGAGATAAGCCTCCAGATCGTTCCTCTTCCCCGCCAGTTCACTTGCCTTGTCATTCAGAGCTATATTGCCATTCTTCAGACGGCTGGCCTCTCAATTAGCCGCGTCGAGAGCAGTTTTCAGCCTGGAGTTTTCCTTTTCAAGAGTACCGACTGAAGCCAGTTTTTCTTCAGCAAGCTTTGTTTTGTTCAGGGCCTCCTTCTGCACTTCGGCAAGGTCTTGATCCTTCTTCTTCAGAGCCTCCTCCATTTTGTTTGCGAAACAGCAAGTGAGATCAACATCGAGGACGGCCAGAAAGAAAGGACAGTCGACAAAAGCTCACCAGCCATACCTTTTGCTTCGTCCCTCACCTTCTGCAAGTTCTCCTGAGCAAGATTCAAGGCAAGGTTCAGCTGGATCTGTTTGTTCTCCAACTCAGTGTAGCGAGCCACAAGTTCGCAGGATTTCTGCAAAAAATCAGTCGACAAACATCCAAGATAAGTTGCTTCTGAGTAACCAAGAGACAATGATGGCGTTTTTAAGACTACAGCCGAATCAAAAACATTCAACAGTAGTCTCGGGGACTACACCCAGTGGGTGCACTCAGCGTGCCCCCACTGGTTCGACCAAAAAAAATCGACTGCCCGCAGCCGACCGTGTATAGTTCCATTCGACATGACCTGACCAGACCGAGTGAAGAAGTTCAGCTAAAGCAACACAATATAAAAGACTACAGTCGACTGCCAGCAGTCCACCGTAGTCTCGGGGACTACACCCAGTGGGTGCACTTAGCGTGCCCCCACTCGTCAAAAAGATTAATAGACACACCCAGTGGGTGTACAGATATAAAGATCTTCGGAAAAGAGATTCTTCAGATAGCATATCCTAACAGAACAAGCGGTGAATCGACTGACCTGGACGTTGCTCTGAAGAGCTGAGCTCGTGTCGTAAGCTGCTTGGCTGGCTTCCCGAACCACCTTCACTTGCTCCATCATGATCCCCGCCTAGCGTATAGCCTCTTTAGCGGCACCCACTTGGTCCTCAGGGACGTGGTGTGTGGCAAAAAGCGAAGGCGGATTTGCAGTCGACGCCGAAGGCCGGACACTCGTCAGAGGTTCAGCGAAGGTCACAGAAACCCGAGTGGTATCACCACCCTCCCGGACTATGGCCTCAGGCGCCGGAGTAGTTTGTGGGGTCTTGCCAGCCGGCGCCCTCCTGTTCCTTCGCGCCATCAGCGGCACTTCGTCGTCATCATCAGGGAGGTCAATAACATGAGGAGGAGCTACAAGAAAAATCCAATCGACCGGAATTATAAGAAATCGTCAGTCGACTAAAAGCAGAGCATCAGTAATCGTACCGGGGTTGGAGGTAACGGCGTCTTCCATCTCTTGATCATCGTCCTTGGAGCAGATCTCCGAGGTGGCAGCACTGCAAATTTCAAAAGTCAGTCAGCTTATTCAATGAGTCAACCAAGAGTCCGTCACGTTCGACAAAGGAAAACAAATTCCACTATTACCCAGAAATGGTGGGGACAGTCATCTTCATCTTGGGCAGAGCCTTGGGCGGCTTGGACGGCGTCGCGCGTGGGTGCTTGGGAGATTTTTCTATCGGCGCTGGAGATGAGGTCCGAGGGCACTTCGACGACTGCCCAATAGGGACAGTCGCCTTACCACGTTCCGGCGCAGGGTCGTGTGTAAGCTTGGATCGCCGTTCCGAGCGGGGAGGTTCGACTTCTTCCTCCTCCTCTTCACTGGAGTCTCCCCCTCTCCTTCGCCGTCAGATTCCTACTCTTCTCCCTCGTCTCCACTTTCGCCTCCACTCGCCTCTCCTTCCTCGGCCTGCTCCTGTGCTCCATTGGGTGTCGAGTACATCTCAGTAGTGGCCTAGAGGACAACAAACGAGACAAAAGTCAATCGACTGATCCAAAAAGAACAAATAAAGAAAGCAAGATCACAGTCGGAAACGCAAGGTCAGACCTTGTCCACTTCGTATGTTTGGTCGAGTGGAGGAATCCTCCTGGCTCCTCGGGGGTTGTCCTTGTTCCCTGTGATACTCAACAGCCACCCTTCCAGCATCTTGTCAGTGACCTCCTATGGGTGAATCCGAGTGGTGTCTTCAAGACCCGAGTACAGCCACATCGGGTGGTCACGAGCCTGAAGCGGTTGGATGCGCCTCCGAAGGAACACTTCCAACAAGTCCATGCCAGTCACACCCTCGCGAACAAGCTGAACCACTCGACAGACCAGCACCTTGACTTGCGCCTTTTCCTCCGGCGTCACTTTCAGAGAGGCAGGTTTTTGTGCTCGATTCAGAGAAAAATGGGGAAGCCCAGTCGACTGTCCTGGGGTTACCTGGTCTTTACAGTAAAACCAAGTCGACTGCCACCCACGGACTGACTCGGGAAAAGTGATAGACGGAAAGGAACTTTTTCCCCTCATCTGGATCGCCAGACCCCCGCACAGCTGGATCACCTGCGTCCGTTCGTCACTCGACTTGGCCTTCTTGACCGACTGAGAGCGCCAAGTGAAGATGTGCTTGAAGAGTCCCCAATGGGGGCGACAACCCAAGAAGTTTTCACAAAAGGAAATGAAAGCAGCAAGATACACAATAGAATTGGGAGTAAAGTGATGGAGCTGCGCTCCGAAGAAGTTCAAGAAGCTCTGGAAAAAGGATGAGGAGGCAGAGAGAATCCACGATCGATATGGGTGGCGAGGAGGACACACTCACCATCAAGAGGCTGGGGTTCGACTTCTTTCCCCGGGAGGCGCACAGATTTGTGGGGAATGAATCCCCCCTCGACCAGATCATCGAGATCATCCTGCCGAATCATCAACGGCATCCAGTCGCCCTGGATCCAATCCTTGGGCAGATCAGTCCTCGAGGAAGATCTGCCCTGAGCGGACTTCTTCCCCTTCCCCTGCACCGCCGCATTCTTCGCGCGCTCCAGAGCCGACGTCTTCTCCTTCACCATCGTCGCCGGCGAAGCTCGAACAGACCTACGGCACCAAGGTGGGAGCGGAGGTGGCGGAGGATCTTGTGAAGGAAGGGGAAAAGTGAAGGCGCACTATTCGGGGGTCCCGAGCCGGCAGCTTATAAGAGGTCGCTTCCGAGTGGCTGACTGGTAGGCCCAGGCAATCCCGTCAAATCCCGCAAGGGGCGCGCGCGCGATACGTGGCGAAAAAGGTGGCATGGGGATCGAGCAGCTTCCATCCTATCCCATCCAATTACTGCGGCCACCCTCGTCCTGCGCGCTTCCCAAAATTCAAATCCCGCAAAATCCGTGGGCCGCAGAACAACTCATCAAACAGAAGATCCCATTCACGCCATCACTCGGAACTTCACAAATAAAGAAATTCACTCGACAAGAGGCCAAGAATGGATCAAGGCGACTGAAAGAAGTTGACGACGTCATCCGTGACAATTGATCCAAAACAAGACGTTCATATAACATGAAGAACCAGTCGGAAAGATCCCCAACTCCTTCCCCACTCGAACCTCGATCCATTCGGGGGCTAATGATGAAGCTATGTACCTAGGGTAGGGGCATGGACCTGTCATAAGTACCCTACCCAAGGACATCCCTAGAAGAAGTCACCTTTCAATCGACTTGGAGGTATCCCACTCGACGGATTCAAGACACTCGACCACGAAGCAATCACTCAACCAAGATCCAACCACTCGACTGCCAGGAGATCTAAAGTCACCCTGCGCGCAAACGGTCGGTCATTAAGTAGCTTTTATGGTCATCATAGCACTTTATTAGGGGCGTTACCAGTAACCCCCAGTCTTAATGTACTTTAAACCCTGCATTACTGAGGGTTGGAGGGGCCTGGCAAACTCTATATAAGCCACCCCCCTCCTCAGTATCAAGGGTTGCACCCCTATTATTCATACACACATAATTCAGTCAACCGCCTTCGGGCACCGAGACATAGGGCTGTTACTTCCTCTGAGAAGGGCCTGAACTCGTAATCCTCGTGTGCTTACAACTCCTCCATAGCTAAGATCTAGCCTCTCCATACATACCCCCCTACATCACTGTCAGAGTTAGAACCACGACACTTGCCTCAAAGAAAACTTGCTGCCGAACATAGAGAATATGAAATGAGTTTCACCAACCTATCTTATTGCTATGGCAATACCTAGATCTATTCTTGCTCGTTATGCCTAGCTAGGGGCGTTAAACGATAGCGCTTGTTGGGAGGCAACCCAATTTTATTTTTATTCCTTGCTTTTTGATCCTGTTTAGTAATAAATAAATTATTTAGCCTCTGTTTTGGTTGTGTTTTTTTGTGTTTAATTAGTGTTTGTGCCAAGTAGAACCGTTGGGAGGACTTCGGGAAAGTCTTGTTGAACTTGCTGTAAAAAACAGAAACTTTAGCGCTCACGAGAACTGCTGTCATTTTTATTTGAAGAGTGATATTTAGTTAATTATTTTTGCAGATGATTAATAGATAAATTCCTCACGTACAGCAATTTATTTTAGAATTTTTGGGTTCCAGATCTTGCGCTAGCTACAGATTACTACAGACTGTTCTGTTTTTGACAGATTCTTTTTTTCGTGTGTTGTTTGCTTATTTTGATGAATCTATGGCTAGTAAAATAGTTTATAAACCATAGAGAAGTTGGAATACAGTAGGTTTAACACCAATATAAATATATAATGAGTTCATTACAGTACCTTGAAGTGGTCTTTTGTTTTCTTTCGCTAACGGAGCTCACGAGTTTTCTATTTTGAGTTTTGTGTTGTGAAGTTTTCATGTTTTGGGTGAATTCTTTTGATGGATCATGGAACAAGGAGTGGCAAGAGCCTAAGCTTGGGGATGCCCATGGCACCCCCAAGATAATCCAAGGACACCAAAAAGTCAAAGCTTGGGGATGCCCCCGGAAGGCATCCCCTCTTTCGTCCACTTCCATCGGTAATTTACTTGGAGCTATATTTTTATTCACCAACATGATATGTGTTTTGCTTGGAGCGTCTTGTATTATTTGTGTCTTTGTTTGTTAGTATTCCATAATCATCCTTGCTGTACACACCTTTTTAGAGAGCCATACATGAATTAAAATTTGATAGAATACTCTATGTGCTTCTCTTATATCGTTTGAGCGTTATAATTTTGCTCTATGTGCTTCACTTAGATCTTTTAGAGCACGGTGGTGGATATGTTTTAAAGAAACTATTGATATCTCATGCTTCACTTAAATTAATTTGAGAGTCTCTTAATAGCATGGTAATTTGCCTAATAATAATATGCTTGGTATTCAAGATTTGTGAAACTCTCTTTTGAGTATGCTGAATACTAAGAAAAGATTGAAGCATGATAATTGTTTTGAGTTATGGAGGTGATAATATTAAAGTCATGCTAGTTGAGTAGTTGCGAATTTAAAGAATACTTGTGTTGAAGTTTGTGATTCCCGTAGCATGCACGTATGGTGAACCGTTATGTGATGAAGTCGGAGCATGATTTATTTATTGATTGTCTTCCTTATGAGTGGCGGCCGAGACGAGCGATGGTCTTTTCCTACCAATCTATCCCCCTAGGAGCATGCGCGTAATACTTTGCTTTGATAACTTCTAGATTTTTGCAATAAGTATATGAGTTCTTTATGACTAATGTTGAGTCCATGGATTATACGCACTCTCACCCTTCCACCTTTGCTAGCCTCTCTAATACGCGCGTAATACTTTGCTTTGATAACTTCTAGATTTTTGCAATAAGTATATGAGTTCTTTATGACTAATGTTGAGTCCATGGATTATACGCACTCTCACCCTTCCACCTTTGCTAGCCTCTCTAATACCCAGCAACTTTCGCCGGTATCATACACCTACCATATACCTTCCTCGAAACAGCCACCATACCTACCTATTATGGCATTTCCATAGCCATTCCGAGATATATTGCCATGCAACTTTCCACCATCTAGTTCATCATGACACACTTCATCATTGTCATATTGCATATCCCGGCATACCGCCGGATGCATTCACATAGAGTCATATTTTTTTCTAAGTATCGAGTTGTAATTGTTGAGTTATAAGAAAAATAAAAGTGTGATGATCATCATTATTAGAGCATTGTACCAGTGAGGAAAGAATGATGGAGACTATGATTCCCCCATAAGTCGGGATGAGACTCCGGACAAAAAAAAGAGTCCATAAAAAAGAGAAAAGGACCAAACAAAAAAATGTATAAATAAAAAAATTGAGAGAAAAAGAGAGAAGGGACAATGTTACTATCCTTTTACCAAACTTGTGCTTCAAAGAAGCACCATGATCTTCATAGTAGAGAGTCTCTCATGTTTTCACTTTCATATACTAGTGGGAATTTTTCATTATAGAACTTGGCTTGTATATTCCAATGATGGGCTTCCTCAAATTGCCCTAGGTCTTCATGAGAAAGCAAGTTGGATGCACACCCACTTAGTTTCTTTTTGAGCTTTCATATACTTATAGCTCTAGTGCATCTGTTGCATGGCAATCCCTACTCACTCACATTGATATCTATTGATGGGCATCTCCATAGCCCGTTGATATGCCTAGTTGATGTGAGACTATCTTCTCCTTTTTTGTCTTCTCCACAACCACCATTCTATTCCACCTATAGTGCTATATCCATGGCTGACGCTCATGTATTGCGTGAAGATTGAAAAAGTTTTGAAAAAGTTAGAGTATGAAACAATTGCTTGGCTTGTCATAGGGGTTGTGCATGATTTAAATACTTTTTGTGGGGAAGATGGAGCATAGCCAGACTATATGAATTTGTAGGGATAACTTTCTTTGGCCATGTTATTTTGAGAAGACAAAATTGCTTTGTTAGTATGCTTGAAGTATTATTATTTTCTATGTCAATATAAACTTTTATCTTGAATCTTTCTAATCTAAATATTCATACCACAATTAAGAAGATTTGCATTGAAACTATACCAAGTAGCACTCCGCATCAAAAATTCTCTTATTATCATTTACCTACTTGAGGACGAGCAGGAATTAAGCTTCGGGATGCCTGATACGTCTCCAACGTATCTATAATTTTTGATTGCTCCATGCTATATTATCTACTGTTTTGGACTATATTGGGCTTTATTATACACTTTTATATTATTTTTGGGACTAACCTATTAACCGGAGGCCCAGCCTAGAATTACTGTTTTTTTGCCTATTTTAGTGTTTCGGATAAACGGAATATCAAACGGAGTCCAAATAGAATAAAATCTTCGGAAACGTGATTTTCTCACCGAACGTGATCCAGGAGACTTGGACCCTACTGCAAGGGATCAAAGAGGTGGTCACGAGGGTGGGCCCCCCCTAGGGCGCGCCCCCTGCCTCGTGGGCCCCTCGGTGCTCCACCGACATACTCCTTCCTCCTATATATACACGCGTACCCCCAAACGATCAGAACAGGAGCCAAAAACATAATTCCACCGCCGCAACTTTCTGTATCCACGAGATCCCATCTTGGGGCCTGTTTCGGAGCTCCGCCGAAAGAGGGCCGTCATTAGGAGGGCTTCTACATCATCCTAGCCCCTCCGATGAATTGTGAGTAGTTTACCTTGGACCTTCGGGTCCATAGTTAGTAGCTAGATGGCTTCTTCGCTCTCTTTGAATCTCAATACAAAGTTCTCCCCTTCTCTCGTGGAGATCTATTCGATGTAATCTTCTTTTTGCGGTGTGTTTGTTGAGAACGATGAATTGTGGGTTTATGATCAAGTCAATCTATGAATAATATTTTGCAAGTCTCTTCGAATTATCCATTTGGTTTGGCCAGCTAGATTGGTAGTTCTTGCCATGGGAGAAGTGCTAAGCTTTGGGTTCGATCTTGCGGTGTCCTTACCCAGTGAGAGAAGGGGCAGTAAGGCACGTATTGTATTGTTGCCATCGAGGATAACAAGATGGGGTTTATTTCATATTGCATGAATTTATCTCTCTACATCATGTCATCTTTCTTAAGGCGTTACTCTATTTTTAACTTAATACTCTAGATGCATGTTGGATAGCTGTCGATGAGTGGAGTAATAGTAGTAGATGCAGAATCGTTTCGATCTACTTGTCACGGACGTGATGCCTATATACATGAGCATGCCTAGATATTCTCATAATTATGCTCAATTCTATCAATTGCTCAACAGTAATTTGTTCACCCACCGTAGAATACTTATGCTCTTGAGAGAAGCCACTAGTGAAACCTATGGCCCCTGGGTCTATTCTCATCATATCAATCTCCATCACTTTTATATTGTTTTTCTATTTACTTTGCTTTTACTTTTTACTTTGCATCTTTATATCAATAATACCAAAAATATTCTATCTATGAGATCTCACTCTCGTAAGTGACCGTGAAGGGCTTGACAACCCCTAATCGCGTTGGTTGCGAGTAGCTATCGCTTTGTGCAGGTACGAGGGACTTGAGCATGGGCTCCTACTGAATTGATACCTTGGTTCTCAAAAACTGAGGGAAATACTTACACTACTCTATTGCATCATCCCTTCCTCTTCGGGGAAAACCAACGCAAGCTCAAGACATAGCACTCATGCCCAGCGCCGGGCTGCCCACGCCGCCCACGTTGCTCCGACGGCTCCCGTCGGCGGGCCGCCTCGTCGTTCCCTGTCGCCTGCTGCCAAGGCCGCCACCGGCCCGGTGGGGAACAAGCAGCAAGCATCCTCGTTGCATTCCTCGGTGCGGCAGGACGGCCGCACCACCACTCCATCACTGACCCCGGCCAGTTCTTCTTCCCATGCACGTCGCCCCCCCCCCCCGCATGGATGCACGGGTTGTGCTCCTCATGGCGCACGAGCTCCTGCGCTACCGTTCGGTCGACGACCTATACGAGGACTGGCTCGACCGCATCGCTGAGCTTGTCCATGCCGTAGGGGGCTCCCCTGCGCCGTCCCTCTCTCTGCCTCGCCCTCCGCCAGCTATGGGCAATGTAGCCCATGGAGCGCCTCCACCACCTCAGCCCCAAGACGGCGCCCTGGAGCCAAGACGCGCAGCTCCGCGACACGACCCGCCGCGTCCTGCGTCCGCGCGTGAAGAGAGAAGCTGTCAAGAAGTCCCTCGCCCGCAGCAAAACACTCCGCCGCTCCTCGCACCACCGCGCCAAGACCGGCTGCTACGGCAAGCCCGCGCGCCGCTTGTAGCGGCAGGGCACGGACCCCATCAAGACCAAGCTCCACCACCAAGGCGGGTCCTGGTGACCATAGCTGGCTGCCGTGCCTTCACCC
Source organism: Triticum aestivum (assembly GCF_018294505.1). NCBI lineage: Eukaryota > Viridiplantae > Streptophyta > Magnoliopsida > Poales > Poaceae > Triticum > Triticum aestivum. The sequence goes on along the minus strand of NC_057803.1, from coordinate 423,583,039 downwards.
CCGAGCTGTGTAGCGTCGCCTGGCCGGGCAAGTTCAAGCCATATCTGCCTCCTCTCTACGACGGCACCCTCGACCCCGAAGAATTCTTGCAACTCTATGACCTGAGCATCGAAGCGGCCAACGGCGATGAAAAGGTCATGGCGAACTGGTTTCCCATGGCTCTCAAGGAAGGCGCCCGCTCCTGGCTCCTGAACCTGCCTGCGGGCTCAATCTCCTCCTGGGACGAAATGCACACCCGCTTCATCGCCAACTTCCAGGGCACTCCCAACTGCCCCCAGTCACGGGCGACCTGCGCCGCATCAAGAAACAACCAGGAGAGACCCTGCAGAAGTACATTCAACGCTTCAACAACGCACGGATTAAGATCCCCAAGGTGACCGACGAAGCCATCATCTCCGTGTTCTATGATGGTGTCTGCGACGTCAAGATGAAGGAGGAGCTCACCATCCATGAAGAACTATGCACGACCCTGGAGCTATTCAACATCGCGACCAAGTGTGCTAGAGCTGAGAAGGGGCGCCTCTCCCTCCTCGAGCTTCCTGCTGTGGACCTAGAGGAGCAGAAGGCCAAGGCCAAGGACGTGAAGCGCAAGGGAGCAGTCATGCTCGCAGAGAAACCGGACACCAAGCATGGCAGAGACCAACCATAGTCATCCAAGGGCAGCCGCCCGTTCTGCACCTTCCACAACCTGAACACCCACAACACCAGCGACTGTCAAGAGCTCAGAGCCATTCGCGAAGGGCGCTTCGGTCGACGCCCCGAGCGCGGCGACCGTGGCTACGGCCGAGGAGGAGGACGAGGTGGCGGACGCTAGGACGACCATGGCCCGCGCCAGGAGTGCCACGATCAGCTTCGCGAGGACCGCTGGCAGGATCAGCCTCGCATGGGCGCCTGGAGGGATCAGCCTCGTGAGGATCGTCCTCAAGGAAATGCCGGGCTCCCTCCACTGCCACCACCACCATGAAGGAATGACGAACACCATCAGGACGAGGGGGCTGGGGGCTTCCAGGAACCACATGCTATCGCCTGCATCTTGGGCGGAGCCTAGGCCCCAGCCTCGCAGCAAATCTTCAAGCAGTTTGCTCGTGAAGTGAATGCAGTCCTCCCCAAGCTCGATGCCACGCACCCCCTCAGATGGTCCTGGTGCCCCATTACATTCAACTCGGCAGAGCAGATCAAGTGCGCAGCTACCACTGGCAATCTCCTGATGCTCTGCTCCCCAGTCATCAGCAACATGCAAGTTACCAAGACCCTCATCGACGGCGGCGTATGGCTCAACGTCCTGTCCGTCGACACGTTCGATAGCCTCCAAGTGTCGTATGACCAGCTTCAGCCCACCAAGCCTTTCTCAGGAGTGACTGATGGTTCCACCACACCGATAGGGCAGGTCCACCTCCCTGTCACCTTCGGCGAACGCAAGAACTAACGCACCGAGCTCATCGACTTCGACATCGCACACATCCGTTTGCTGTACAACGCCATCCTCGAGTATCCAGCCCTGGCCAAGTTCATGGCAGTGACCCATCATGGCTACAATGTCCTCAAGATGCCGGGACACAGCGGGATCATCACGGTCCCATGTGAATAGAGAGATGCGGTGTGCTCCCTCGAACGTGCCTTCCAAGCTGGAATTATCGATGACCCCGATAGCAATGGCGAGGGCCCTCCCGAGGCCATCCCCAAGAAGAAGAAGCAACTGCGGCGCGCAGGACCTCAGGAGGGTGATGCCATGGCCGGAGTCTCGTTAGGATCAGCGCCCGCTCCAGGGGCGTCTCCCTCCATCGCATAGGAAGGCGTGCCCAGTGCCCTTCTCGGGCAGGGCTCGGGGGCTTTCTTCTGGAAAGCCTCAGACTTTGCCCACATCACTAGGGAGGTGCTTGGGCCACTTGGAGGCGTGCTTCACAGCATGTTTAGAGTGCACAGGGCAAGGATCGCCCACCGTTCAAGAGTTTATCTCCAAGACCACCTAGAAGTTGCAAGACGCAAGGGCCATGCGCGGCGACCGCCGCTCATGAGACGCAGCTTCCCATCCAGGCGAGGATGCCGAACTGCGTGTTTGCATCGATGTTCCAGGGCTCAACAGGGCCGCCTCTCAGGAGCTTTTCTGGCCTTCGCGCGTGGGATGCTGCGAGGGCCCACCGCACAGCTACGTTCGCATGCCCATTGGTCTTCCAAGTGTATCATCCGCCCACCAACACAACTTGCGGCGCATTCTAGCGGATCAGGAAGCCAGGCACCACGACGTTTTGATGGAGATGGAGACGGTCCTCAAGGAACCACCTGAGCCCTAGAGCCTCCCGAGGCTCAGAGCTCCAGAGGCTCGTGAGGAGCAACCCCTTCGCCGTACACCTTCAGCTGCTTCAACTCTTCTTCAACAACATGACTAGGTGATATCTTTCCAAGTCATTCAGCTAGGAGTGCCCCTCGGGCTGCGTCATACCCATGCCGCGTGGGTCCGTCCCTGTGGCATATATCCCTTTTCTTATGTCTTTAGCTTCCTTGTTGGGGGTGCCCCTCGGGCTGCATCATCCCCAAGTCACTCGGGCCTGACCCAGTGGCACGTATCTCTCATGCACTTTCTTAAGCCTACTACTCTCATGTTCGATCTATCTCGATCGCCACCCATCAAGGGGGCCGTGCGGCGGCCGTCTTTCTTCAAGACCCTCCGCGTGAGTAAATTGAGCACAGCGTCTGTGCTCGGGTCCGTCCCTGCAGCGTCGATAAATCCAACGACTGAGCTCTGTCTAGCGGGCCGTCCCCGTTTACATCACCTCCTGCTGTCGTTGGTTCTTGGCGTTCTCATGCGATAACCTCAGGAGATTCGTTCGGTGCAGGTTGTCTGACCACCTCGCAGGTCCCACACCGTAAACAAGAACCAAGACCAGGCGCAACCCGCCTTGAGGTAGGGCCTCATGAGTCCCGCGCTGGCTCACGAGTGCCCAGGTACACCTCGTCTAGCCCTGTCGTGCAAGCCATGTGACAAGGCGGGGCTGTACACGCCCTAGGGGCTCTCCACAGAGGGAGCCCCCTGCCCACGCACAAGTGGAAGCACCATGCTCCGCGCTGGCCGTCGTCACTGTCGAGGAGCGGCAATGCCCGTGCACAAGCGGAAGCACTACGCTCCGCGCTAGTGATAAACAACTGAGGGTGGCTTCGCAGCCGTACCAACCTCAGGGATCCCCAGAGCTCAGTGTTCGGCCTCACAGCAACGCCTCCCCTTGGGAGAGCCGCGCGATGGGGGCTGGGAACGGGGCCTATGCTCTGGTCACGCCCGAGCGTACGCCACCCGGCCAGGTCTCCCTGACCTGGTTGTCGCACGCCCCTCCCGAGCCAAGCCTCGGCGAGGGCAAAGGTATAGAGATTGTTTGCACGTCAAGGGGGACTCCTGAGCATCGCGACTCAGGAGCCTAACTGGTCACGTAGCCCCTCACCCCTTGGTCCATCCTAGTCTCCGGTTGGCCCAACGGCGGTTGAGGTATGCGCGGGGCCGGGCTCTGCCAACGTAGAACACCAACCTATCCTCGCGTACTCTCCCTATAAGCTGTTTGCGCGTCAAGGGGGCCTCCTGAGCATCGCAACTCAGGAGCCTAACTGGTCACGTAGCCCCTCACCCCTTGGTCCGTCCTGGTCTCCAGTCGGCCCAACGGCGGTTGAGGTATGCACGGGGTCGGGCTCTGCCGACGCAGAACACAAAGCAAATAGGAAGAAAATCGCAAAATCTCAAAGCAAATATTACAAGACATATTGTGCTCACAACATCAAATGAAAGTTTTAACGCCTCCACGAGGCCTGATACGTATTGCAGGAATGAAATATTACAAGACATATTGTGCTCACAATATCAATAAAGCAGCTGCAGGTCACCCCTGGACACCGCCATCTGCAGGATTGGTGGCATCGCCGGTCGAGGGAGCGAGGATGAAGCCGCGGAACATCTTTAGCAGGGCCTCCACCAGACCTTTCACGGCTGCGGCGGCGGCTGCACAATGTTCATCAGCTACAGGCTCCAGCAGCTCGTCGGGACGAGCACTGGGGTCGCGAAGGTACACATGGTTGAAGACGCGCGTCAGCGCAGCCGAAGAAAGGACACGAGCCTCCGCCTCAGCCATAGGGCCGATGCCCTCCACGACGTCATCAAGCGCTTTCACCAAGTGGGGAAGCAGCTGAGAAGGGCCATCCTCGTCAGTGGTCAGCGGCTTCTCCAGGCCCTTCTCTTACAGTGACTTCAGCGCCACGCTAGACCTCTTCTCAAGAAGCGAGAAGGCCTCGCGGTCTTCGGCCAGGACCTTCACCTTGGCATCAAGCACAGCCTCCCTCATCTTCGCCTTCTGCTCCAGTTCCTACAGTCGGCTGCACTCCGTGGCCTGCGCGTTCGTCAGCTCCCCCAGCTCAGCATCGCGGCCCTTGATGGCGTCCTTGCAAGCCTTCATCTCCTCCTCCTTCGCTTCGCGGTCGCGGAGCCTCTTGGTAGTGGTCGCGGGTGGCCTCGGCGTCCTTCAGCGCCGCCTCGCGGTCAGCCGCAGCTTTAGCGGCAGCCTGCTTCTCCTTCTCGGAGGCCGCCGTGGCCTGGCTCAGCGACGCTCGAACGGCCGAGTCGTAGTGAAGCCGGCCTGAGGCCAGCTCCAGGCGCCTGGCCACTAGGTACGGGTCCGCACCCAGGAGGTCTTCCCGCAGCTTGGCCATCCCCGAGAAGACACGCTCAAAGGCTGCAAAGGGGGTAGAAGAATTCGGGGCCAGAGGAGCAGTAGGAGTAGGAGGCAACATCGTTACAAGAGCCTGGAAGATCGAGGGCTCCGGAGCCCTTGGGACCTCGTCAGCAAAGACAGGTGCTGGTACTTCTGGAGCCAGTGGGGCCACGGGGGTTGGTTCATCCTCCCGATGCTCCTCTTGGCCTCACGGGGGCGACCGGGCTGGGAAGATGCGGGTGTCGTTGCCTCTCTTCTCTGCAGAGGGAGGCACGGTCGTGGCATCCCTCTTCCTCCTCTTCGCTGAAGACTCCAGCCTGATCGACCAGGCGGGTGTCAGAAAACATCAAGTATAAGCAGAAACAAGACGAAGCTCAAGGCACTTACTGATCCACCGCGACATAGTCCAACCTCCGCTTGGTTAGCCTAAAACCCGAAAGCATCGGGGCCTGAGGAGTGGGCACACGGGCTCCGGGAGCAGAAGATGGCACAGCAGAAGGACCGGAGTCGGCCCCAAGCGGTGCCACGTCGAAGGCGGCAGCTTGAGAGACCAGCGATGATCTACCCCTCGTTGAGATGAGGGGTAGCTACCTCACCTCCTGGCGGGCGACGACCTCGGCGTCGTCTGGTAGGGCGCGGAGGATGTCGGCCTTGCTCAAGGGGGAGTTCTCCCCCATTTCCTCGGGGATCTCCTTCGAGCCCTCCTCCTCCTCTTCCTCCTCGCGGGGCTTGTCAGAAGACACCTCCACCGGCTTCAGTGTCGCAGAGGCCCCAGCGAGCGCCGGCGGTACCAGCCCACGCGCGTCAAAGGTCGGCCTGGAAGCAATGAGTTGCTCCTAGTCCTTGCGATGGAACAACGGAAGAAAGGCGCTCGGCAGGTACTCTTGGTTGTCCCCAACCAAAAGACGCAGAATTGTAGTCAGCTCGTCATTAGGCAGGGCCACCGAGCTCAGACGAACCTTGTCTTCTTCACCTCCAAGCTTCCACAAGGGGCGCGTGTGCGCCTGAAGTGGAGCAACGCACAACGTCAAGAATTTCCTCAGGAGCATGACCCCAGTCACCTTGGCCGCCTTCGCGTTTCCCGGCCTGAAATCAGTCTTCATCTACTCCAGCACCGACAACGCCCACTCGTCAGTGAGCTCAACACGAGACCACCCCTTGTCAGACTGGGGCGCTTCCGTCGGCAGTTCCAAGTGTGGATGGGCGCACTTGGCACTCATCATGACCCATTTGGCCCTGATGTTGTCAACCCTCTTCCCGGTGTTCGAGATCGAGTTGGCCTGGCCAGCCGCGATGAAGTTGGCGCACCCGGAGATATGGCCACCGGTGACGCGGAGGAAGAAGAAGTGGCGCAGAAGTGCCATGGACGGCATCATGCCCAGGTACGCCTCGCAATAGTAGGCGAAGATAGACAAGAGAAGAACGGAGTTGCGACGGAGATGCAGTGCCTGCAACCCGAAGTGGTCGAGGACCTCGAAAAAGAAATCAGAAAAGGGGGAACCAACCAGGTGGCGATGTTTCTCGTGAAGAAAGGGAAGAAGGTGCTTCCCTCAGGCTCTGGCTCGTCGGAGGGAAGCCGGAGCTCCGTCTTCCCCCTCTCGTTGCTCACCCCCGCCGTCAGCAAGTGTGTGGCGGCAAGGTTCTTCTTCGTGACATTGGGTGCATCGAGGGCTAGCTCGAACCAGGCTGGCGCTGAGGAGGACTTGACCTTGCGCGGCGCCATTGGTCGCCGACGCGGAGCGAAGTTGAAGTGGGTCTGAAAGTTCCGGCAGCAAGAAGCGAGAAAGGGGATCTGAAGCAAGGCGAGGAAGAAGCAATGAAGGCAAGCGCTGTCCGCGCCAGCCTTTTTGTCAAGTCGGGCAGTTGATGAGGCAGTGTGGGGAAGCGGAGACACCCACGTCCAATCAACCGCCACGCGTCAACCGAGGCTGCAGGCTTTGGGGGCCCGCGGCGCTCCGCGCTTAACCCTTTGGCTTCGCCTCGAAGCCAAGCCCGAGCGCGCCTTGGGCCTCGGGGCTACTGTCGGTGTCCTGGGAATGGGGGTCCCCAGACTTGCCTGCCTGCGGCCCACGGCGTGGCTGGGCTGGCAGGTCTATATAGCCCATTTCATCGACAAGGCATTCAAGACCCTCGTGAGGGGCCAAGCCTCGCGAGGCGGACGACGCAAGACCTCCTCAGGAGCGGCCTCGCTAGGCAGGCTCACGAGGGGCGAAGAAACCAAGGCAGGACAAACCTCGCGAGGTCCTCATGACGTGAGCCATGACGATCGAGACCAGGCGGGCGCCAGCGTGCAGTATCCTTGTTTCCTCTTTGGTGCCAAGGGGGCAAGTGCAAGCGCGGAGTACCGAGGCATCAGGCAAAGGTTTCCATATTGATGCAACGAGACCAAGACCATAAGGACGGCAGGACGGAGGTCACCATGGAGCCCAAGATGGCGTCACCACCAGAGCCTTTGGCAGGCGAAGACCACCTTTTGTTAGGATAACTTGTACTAGATGTCCCCTTTCGAATTGGCCGTTGATGGCTCCCTTCTTGCTCAATATTTGGGGAGAGGACCAGGGCCTATATAAGTAGAACTAGCCACCAAAGTGAGGGAGGACCTGATCACAAGGAAGGGGACGAGAGACAAGTGAGGATCGGCCTCGTCACAAGTCCACCAAACACAAGAACACCTGAACCTCAGGAGGCAGTTCTTCCCCGTGTAACTATTCTTCATCAGCCCAAGAGGCTATCCACCACCACCACACTGGAGTAGGGTATTACACCACAACGGTGGCCCGAACCAGTATAAGTCTTGTGTCTTTCTATGTTGTGAGTTTGTTGAGTTTGTCTGCGAGATCTTAGAGAGCTAGGGCGTGGATCGATAGGGAGAAAACCTTCGCGCGCACCCCAGTGTTCGAACCTCAAGGGTTTGCCAGAACCCGTGATCCGACTAATACTATGATTATGTGTATCACTACTATCGAGATTCAATAAAAATAGACCACTCATAAAGGGTGCATGACCATAAAAGATATTACTCATATAAATAGAACAACCATTATTCTCTAGGTTTAATGAATAACCGTCTTGCATCAAACAAGATCCAGATATAATGTTCATGCTTAATGCTGGCACCAAATAACAATTATTCAGGTCTAATACCAATTCCGAAGGTAGATGTAGAGGTAGCGTGCCGACCGCGATCACATCGACTTTGGAACCATTTCCCACGCGCATCTTCACCTCGTCCTTAGCCAATCTCCGCTTAATCCGTAGCCATTGTTTCGAGTTGCAAATATGAGCAATAGAACCAGTATCAAATACCCAGGCACAACTGGGAGCATTAGTAAGGTACACATCAATAACATGTATATCAAATATACCTTTCACTTTCCCATCCTTCTTATCCGCCAAATACTTTGGACAGTTTCGCTTCCAGTGACCAGTCCATTTGCAGTAGAAGCACCCACTTTCAGGCTTAGGTCCAGACTTGGGCGTCATCACTTGAGCAACAACTTGCTTGCCATTCTCCTTGAAGTTCCCCTTGTTCCCTTTGCCCTTCTTCTTGAAACTAGTGGTCTTGTTGACCATCAACACTTGATGCTCCTTCTTGATTTCTACCTCCGCATCTTTTAGCATTGCAAAGAGCTCAGGAATTGTCTTATCCATCCCTTGCGTATTGTAGTTCATCACGAAGCTTTTGTAGCTTGGTAGCAGTGATTGAAGAACTCTGTCAATGACACTATCATCAGGAAGATTAACTCCTAGTTGAGTCAAGTGGTTGTGGTACCCAGACATTCTGAGTATATGTTCATTGACAGAACTATTCTCCTCCATCTTGCAGCTATAGAACTTATTGGAGACTTCATATCTCTCAATCCGGGCATTTGCTTGAAATATTAACTTCAACTCCTGGAACATCTCATATGCTCCGTGACGTTCAAAACGTCGTTGAAGTCCCGGTTCTAAGCTGTAAAGCATGGCACACTGAACTATTGAGTAGTCATCAGCTTTGCTCTGCCACACGTTCTTAACGTCATAGGTAGCGTCTACAACAAGCCTAGCACCTAGCGGTGCTTTCAGGACGTAATTCTTCTGTGCAGCAATGAGGATAATCCTCAAGTTATGGACCCAATTCATGTAGTTGCTACCATCATCTTTCAACTTAGCTTTCTCTAGGAACGCATTAAAATTCAAAGGAACAGTAGCATGGGCAATTTATCTACAACAACATAGACATGCAAAATACTATCAAGTACTAAGTTCATGATAAATTAAAGTTCAATTAACCATATTACTAAAGAAATCCCACTTAGATAGACATCCCTCTAATCATCTAAGTGATCGCGTGATCCATATCAACTAAACCATGTCCGATCATAACATGAGATGGAGTAGTTTCCAATGGTAAACATCACTATGTTGATCATATCTACTATACGATTCATGCTCGACCTTTCGGTCTTAGTGTTTCGAGGCCATATCTGCATATGCTAGGCTCATCAAGTTTAACCTGAGTATTCTGCTTGTGGAAAACTGGCTTGCACCCGTTGTATGTGAACGTAGAGCTTATCACACCCGATCATCACGTGGTGTATCTGTTGGAAATATGCCCTAGAGGCAATAATAAAGTGGTTACTATTATATTTCCATGTTCATGATAATTTTCTATTGTTCATGCTATAATTGTATTAACCGGAAACCGTAATACATGTGTGAATACATAGATCGTAATATGTCCCTAGTAAGCCTCTAGTTGACTAGCTCGTTGATCAATAGATGGTCATGGTTTCCTGACCATGGACATTGGATGTCATTGATAACGGGATCACATCATTAGGAGAATGATGTGATGGACAAGACCCAATCCTAAGCATAGTACAAGATTGTGTAGTTCGTTTGCTAAAGCTTTTCTAATGTCAAGTATCACTTCCTTAGACCATGAGATTGTGCAACTCTCGGATACCGTAGGAATGCTTTGGGTGTACCAAATGTCACAACGTAACTGGGTGGCTATAAAGGTGCACTACAGGTATCTCCGAAAGTATCTGTTGGGTTGGCATGAATCGAGACTGGGATTTGTCACTCCATATGACGAAGAGGTATCTCTGGGCCCACTCGGTAATGCATCATCATAAAGAGCTCAATGTGACTAAGGAGTTAGCCACGAGATCATGTGTTACGGAACGAGTAAAGAGACTTGCCGGTAACGAGATTGAACGAGGTATAGATATACCGACGATTGAATCTCGGGCGAGACACATACCGATGGGCAAAGGGAATTGTATACGGGTGATACGCCCATTTTGCATCATGCTTTTATATCGATATTTATTGCATTATAGGCTATTATTACACATTATGTCACAATACTTATGCCAATTCTCTCTTATTTTACAAGGTTTACATAAAGAGGGAGAATGCCGGCAGCTGGGATTCTGGGCTGGAAAAGGAGCAAATATTAGAGACCTATTCTGCACAGCTCCAAAAGTCCTGAAACATCACGGAAGTTATTTCCAGAATATAAAAAAAATACTGAGTGCAAGAAGTACCAGAGGGGGCCACCCACCAGCCACGAGGGTGGGGCCGCGCCCTACCCCCTAGGCGCGCCCCCTGCCTCGTAGGCTCCCTGGTGGCCCTTCGATGCCCATCTTCTGCTATATGGAGTCTTTCTTTGAGCAAAAAATCATAAGAAAGCTTTCGGGACGAAACTCCGCCGCCATGAGGCGGAACCTTGGTGGAACCAATCTAGGGCTCCGGCGGAGCTGTTCTGCTGGGGAAACTTCTCTCCGGGAGGGGGAAATCATCACTATCGTCATCACCAACGATCCTCTCATCGGGAGGGGGTCAATCTCCATCAACTTCTTCACCAGCACCATCTCATCTCAAACCCTAGTTCATCTCTTGTATCCAATCTTTGTATCCAAACCTCGGATTGGTACATGTGGGTTGCTAGTAGTGTTGATTACTCCTTGTAGTTGATGCTAGTTGGTTTACTTGGTGGAAGATCATATGTTCAGATCCATTATGCATATTAATACCCCTCTGATTATGAACATGAATATGCTTTGTGAGTAGTTACGTTTGTTCTTGAGGGAATGGGAGAAGTCTTGCTATTAGTAGTCATGTGAATTTGGTAATCGTTCGATATTTTGATGAGATGTATGTTGTCATCCCTCTAGTGGTGTCATGTGAACGTCGACTACATGACACTTCACCATTGTTTGGGCCTAGAGGCAGGCATTGGGAAGTAATAAGTAGATGATGGGTTGCTAGAGTGACAGAAGCTTAAACCCTAGTTTATGTGTTGCTTCGTAAGGGGCTGATTTGGATCCATATGTATCATGCTATGGTTAGGTTTACCTTAATACTTCTATTGTAGTTGCGGATGCTTGCAATGGGGGTTAATCATAAGTGGGATGCTTGTCCCAGTAAGGGCAGTACCCAAGCACCGGTACACCCACATATCAAATTATCAAAGTACCGAACACGAATCATATGATCTGATGAAAACTAGCTTGACGATAATTCCCATGTGTCATCGGGAGTGCTTTTCTCTATATAAGAAATTGTCCAGGCTTGTCCTTTGCTACAAAAAGGATTGGGCCATATTGCTGCACCTTATTTACTTTTATTACTTGCTACTCGTTACAAATTACCTTATCACAAAACTATATGTTACTGATAATTTCAGTGCTTGCAGGGAATACCTTACTGAAAACTACTTATCATTTCCTTCTGCTCCTCGTTGCGTTCGACACTCTTACTTATAGAAAGGACTACGATAGATCCCCTATACTTGTGGGTCATCAAGACTCTTTTCTAACACCGTTAACGGGGAGTGAAACGCCTTTGGTAGGTGGAATTTGGTAAGGAAAAATTTATATAGTGTGCTGAAATTTACTGTCACTTGTTACTATGGAAAGTAATCCTTTGAGGGGCTTGTTCGTGGTATCTTCACCCCAACCGGTAGAGAAAATAGTTGCTCCTCAACCTACTAGACCTACTGGAAATTAAAATGTTTAGTTTGAAATTCCTTCGGGTATAATAGAGAAACTGCTAGCTAATCCTTTTGATGGATATGGAACATTGCATCCCGACTTACACTTAATCTATGTGGATGAAGTTTGTGGATTATTTAAGCTTGAAGGTATGCCTGATGATGTTATCAAGAAGAAGGTCTTCCCTTTATCTTTGAAGGGAGATGCATTGACATGGTATAGGCTATGTGATGATATGGGATCATGGGACTATAAGCGATTGAAATTGGAATTTCACCAGAAGTTTTATCCTATGCATCTTGCTCATCGTGATCGTAATTTTATATATAATTTTTGGCCACGCGAAGGAGAAAGCATCGCTCAAGCTTGGGGAGGCTTAAGTCAATGTTATATTCATGCCCCAATCATGAGCTCTCAAGAGAAATGATTATTCAAAAAAATTATGCTTGGCTTTTTGACAACAGTCGCTCCATGCTCGATACTTCTTGTACTGGTTCCTTTATGATGAAGACTATTGAATTCAAATGGAATTTATTGGAGAGAATTAAACGCAACTATGAAGATTGGGATCTTTACGAAGGTAAGGAGCCGGTATAACACCTAAGTTTGATTGTGTTAAATCTTTTATGGATACCGATGGTTTCCGTAAATTTAGCACTAAATATGGACTTGACTCTGAGATAGTAGCTTCTTTCCGTGAATCCTTTGCTACCCATGTTGATCTCCCTAAGGAGAAGTGGTTTAAAAATAATCCTCCCATTGAAGTAAAAGTATTTGCACCTATTAAAGTTGAAGAAAAGACTATCCCTTATAATGATCCTCTTGTTCCTACTACTTATGTTGAGAAACCACCTTTCCCTATTAGAATAAAGGATCATGCTAAAGTTTCAACTATAGTCAACAAAAGTAATATTAGGACACACAAACCCACTAAGCAAGTTAAAGCTGAACCTAATATTGCTATGGTTAAAGATCTCTTTGCCTATAATATTGATGGGCATATTATTTACTTCTATGATGAAGCTGCTAGAATTGCTAGGCCTGATACTAAAAATAAACATAGACATGTTGTAGGCATGCCTGTTATTTCTTTTTAAATAGGAGATCATAGCTATAATGGCTTATGTGATATGGGTGCTAGTGCAAGTGCAATACCTCATTCCTTATACAAAGAAATTATGCATGATATTGCACCTGCGGAGATAGAAGAGATTGGTGTCACAATTAAGCTTGCCAATAAAGACACTATTTCACCATGAAAATGATATGTTTATGAATGAAAGAAGGGAAATAGATGAAGTATTCTTTAAACATGGACCTATTCTTAAACACAACTTGCCTATTGAAATCCTAGGGGATTCTTCTGAAGGAAATATGCCCTAGAGTCAATAATAAAGTTATTATTTATTTCCTTACTTCATGATACATGTTTATTATTCATGCTAGAGCTATATTAACCGGAAACAAAATACATGTGTGAATACATAGACAAACATAGTGTCACTAGTAAGCCTCTACTTACTAGCTCATTAATCAAAGATGGTTAAGTTTCCTAACCATAGACATGAGTTGGCATTTGATTAACAGGATCACATCATTAGGAGAATGATGTGATTGACTTGACCCATTCCGTTAGCTTAGCACTTGATTGTTTAGTATGTTGCTATTGGTTTCTTCATGACTTACACATGTTCCTATGACTATGAGATTATGCAACTCCTGTTTACCGGAGGAACACTTTATGTGCTACCAAACTTCACAACGTAACTGGGTGATTATAAAGGTGCTCTACAGGTGTCTCTGAAGGTACTTGTTGAGTTGGCGTATTTCGAGATTAGGATTTGTCACTCCGATTGTCGGAGAGGTATCTCTGGGCCCACTCGGTAATGCACATCACTATAAGCCTTGCAAGCATTGTAACTAATGAGTTAGTTGTGGGATGATGTATTACGGAATGAGTAAAGAGACTTGCTTGTAACGAGATTGAACTAGGTATTGAGATACTGATGATCAAATCTCGGGCAAGTAACATACCGATGACAAACGGAACAACGTATGTTGTTATGCGGTTTGACCGATAAAGATCTTCGTAGAATATGTGGGAGCTAGTATGAGCATCCAGGTTCCGCTATTGGTTATTGACTGGAAATGTGTCTCGTTCATGTCTACATAGTTCTCGAACCCGTAGGGTCCGCACGCTTAAAAGTTCGGTGACGATCGGTATTATGAGTTTATGTGATTTGATGTACCGAAGGTAGTTCAGAGTCCTAGATGATATCGGGGATATGACGAGGAGTCTCGAAATGGTCGAGACATAAAGATTGATATATTGGAAGGTTATATTCGCACACCGGAAGGGTTCCGGGGGTTACCGGATAAATACTAGAGTACCGGGGTTTACCGGAACCACCCCCCCCCCCCCCGATGGGGGGTTTAATGGGCTTACATGGGCCTTAATGGAAATAGAAGGCCGCAAGGGAAGTGTGGGGCGCGCCCCCCCAAGGCCCAAACCGAATTGGTTTAGGGCAAGGGGAGCCGGCCCCCTCTTTCCTTCTCCTCCTCTCCCTTTCCTTCCCCTCTCCTACTAGGACTAGGAAAGAGGGGGCAAACCCACTTGGAGTAGGATTGCCCCCCTTGGGTACACCTCTCCCCTTGGCCGGCCCTCTCCTCCTCCCCTCCTTTATATACAAGGGTAAGGGGGCACCCCAAAGACACAACAATTGATCATTGATCTCTTAGCCGTGTGCGGTGCCCCCCTCCACCATAATCCACCTCGATCATATCGTAGCGGTGCTTAGGCAAACCCCTGCATCGGTAGCATCATCATCACCGTCACCACATCGTTGTGCTGACGAAACTCTCCTATGAAGCTTTGCTGGATCGAAGCTCGCGGGACGTCATTGAGTTGAACGTGTGCAGAACTCGGAGGTGTTGTAAGTTCGATACTTGGATCGATCGGATCGTGAAGACGTACGACTACATCAACCGCCTTGGGCTAACGCTTCCGCATTTGGTCTACGAGGGTACGTGGACAACCTCTCCCCTCTCGTTACTATGCATCACCATGATCCTGTGTGTGCGTAGGAAATTTTTTGAAATTACTATGTTCCCCAACAGTGGTATCCGAGCCTGGTTTTATGCGTAGATGTTATATGCACGAGTAGAACACAAGTGAGTTGTGGGCGATACAAGTCATACTACTTACCAGCATGTCACACTTTGGTTCGACGGTATTGTTGGATGAAGCGGCCCGGACCAACATTACGCGTACGCTTATGCGAGACTGGTTCTACCGACGTGCTTTGCACACAGGTGGCTGGCTGGTGTCAGTTTCTCCAACTTTAGTTGAACCTAGTGTGGCTACGTCCGGTCCTTGAGAAGGTTAAAACGGCACTAACTTGACGAACTATCATTGTGGTTTTGATGCGTAGGTAAGAACGGTTATTGCTCAGTCCATAGCAGGCATGTAAAACTTGCAACAACAAAGTAGAGGACGTCTAACTTGTTTTTGCAGGGCATGTTGTGATGTGATATGGTCAAGATGTGATGAGATATAAATTGTTGTATGAGATGATCATGTTTTGTTAAAGTTATCAGCAACTGGCTGAAGCATTATGGTTGTCTCTTTATTGCATAAGATGCAAGCGTCATACAATTGCTTTACTTTATCACTATGCAATAGCAATAGTTGCAAAAGCAATGATTGGCGAGACGACCATATGACGACACGTTGATAGAGATCAAGATGATGGAGATCATGGTGTCATGCCGGTGACGATGGAGATCATGACAGTACTTTGGACCTGGAGATCAAAGGCGCAAGATGATGATGGCCATATCATGTCACATATATTGATTGCATGTGATGTTTATCCTTTATGCATCTTATTCTGCTTAGTTTCACGGTAGCATTATAAGATGATCTCTCACTAAATTTCAAGGTAAAAGTGTTCCCCCTGAGTATGCACCATTGCCAAAGTTCGTCGTGCCGAGACACCACATGATGATCGGGTGTGATAAGCTCAACGTTCATCTACAATGGGTGTAAGACAGTTTTGCACACGTAGAATACTCGGGTTAAACTTGACGAGCCTAGCATATGCAGATATGGCCTCGGAACGCTGAGACCGAAAGGTCAAGCGTGAATCATATAGTAGATATGATCAACATAGTGATGTTCACCATTGAAAACTACTCCATCTCACGTGATGATCGGACATGGTTTAGTTGATTTGGATCACGTGATCATTTAGATGACTAGAGGGATGTCTATCTAAGTGGGAGTTCTTAAGTAATATGATTAATTGAACTTTAATTTATCATGAACCTTGTCCTGATAGTATTTGCATATCTATGTTGTAGATCAATAGCTCGCACATAGCTTCCCCGTTTATTTTTGATATGTTCCTAGAGAAAAATATATTGAAAGATGTTAGTAGCAATGATGCGGATTAGATCCGTGATCTGAGGATTATCCTCATTGCCGCATAGAAGAATTATGTCCTTGATGCACCGCTAGGTGACGGACCTATTGCAGGAGCATATGCAGACGTTATGAACGTTTAGCGAAGCTCGGTATGATGACTACTTGATAGTTTAGTGCACCATGCTTTACAGCTTAGAACCGGGACTTCAAAAAAATTTGAACGCCACGGAGCATATAAGATGTTCCAAGAGTTGAAATTGGTATTTCATAATCATGCCCGTGTCGAGAGGTATGAGACTTGTGACATTACTTTGCCTACAAGATGGAGGAGAATAGCTCAACAAGTAAGCCTGTGCTCAGATTGTCTGAGTACTACAATCACTTGAATCAAGTGGGAGTTAATCTTCTAGATAAGATAGTGATTGACAGAGTTCTCTAGTCACTATCACCAAGTTGCTAGAACTTCGTGATGAACTATAATATGCAAGGGATAACGGAAACAATTCCCAAGCTCTTCGTGATGCTGAAATCGATGAAGGTAGAAATCAAGAAAAGCATCAAGTGTTGATGGTTAACAAGACCACTAGTTTCAAGAAAAGGGAAAAGGGGAGAAGGGGAACTTCAAGAAGAACGGCAAGCAAGTTGCTGCTCAAGTGAAGAAGCCCAAGTCTGGACCTAAGCCTAAGACTAAGTGCTTTTACTACAAAGGGACTAGTCACTGGAAGCGGAACTACCCCAAGTATTTGGTGGATAAGAAGGATAGCAAAGTGAACAAAGGTATATTTGATATACATGTTATTGATGTGTACTTTACTAGTGTTTATAGCAACCCCTAGGTATTTGATACTAGTTCAGTTGCTAAGAGTAGTAACTTGAAACAGGAGTTGCAGAATGAACAGAGACTAATTAAGGGTGAAGTAATGATGTGTGTTGGAAGTAGTTCCAAGAATGATATGATCATTATCGCACACTCCCTATACTTTCGGGATTAGTGTTGAACCTAAATAAGTGTTATTTGGTGTTTGCGTTGAGCATGAATATGATTTGATCATGTTTATTGCAATACGGTTATTCATTTAAGTTAGAGAATAATTGTTATTCTGTTTACATGGATAAAACCTTCTATGGTTATACACCCAATGAAAATGGTTTGCTGAATCTTGATCGTAGTGATACACATATTCATAATATTGAAGCCAAAAGATGCAAATTTAATAATGATAGTGCAACTTATTTGTGGCACTGCCGTTTAGGTCATATTGGTGTAAAGCGCATGAAGAAAATCCATGCTGATGGGCTTTTGGAATCACTTGATTATGAATCAGTTGATGCTTGTGAACCATGCCTCATGGGCAAAGATGACTAAGACTCCGTTCTCCAGAACAATGGAGCTAGTAACTGACTTATTGGATATAATACATACTGATGTATGAGGTCCGATGAGTGTTGAGGCTCGCGGCGGGTATCGTTATTTTCTGACCTTCACAAATGATTTTAGCAGATATGGGTATATCTACTTGAAGAAACATAAGTCTGAAACATTTGAAAATTTCAAAGAATTTTAGAGTGAAATGGAAAATCATCGTAACAAGAAAATAAAGTTTCTATGATCTGATTGCAGAGGCGAATATCTGAGTTACGAGTTTGGTCTTCAATTAAAACAATGTGGAATAGTTTCACAAACTCATGCCACCTGGAACACCACAGCGTAATGGTGTGTCTGAACGTTATAACCGTACTTTATTTTATATAGTGCAATCTATGATGTCTCTTACCGATTTAACACAATCGTTTTGGGGTTATGCATTAGAGACAGCTGCATTCACATTAAAAAGGGCACCATCTAAATGTTGAGGCGACACCGTATGAATTGTGGTTTAGCAAGAAACCTAAGCTGTCGTTTCTTAAAGTTTGGGGTTGCGATGCTTATATGAAAAAGTTTCGTCTTGATAAGCTCAAACCCAAGTCGGAGAAGTGCATCTTCATAGGATACCCAAAAGTAATTGTTGGGTACACCTTCTATCACAGATCCGAAGGCAAGATATTTGTTGCTGAGAATGGATCCTTTCTAGAGAAGGAGTTTCTCTCGAAAGAAGTGAGTGGGAGGAAAGTAGAACTTGATGAGGTAACTGTGCCTGCTCCCTTATTGGAAAGTAGTTCATCACAGAAATCTGTTTCTGTGACTCCTACACAATTAGTGAGGAAGCTAATGATGAAGATCATGTAACTTAGATGAAATTACTAGCGAACCTTCTAGGTCAACCAGAGTGAGATCCGCACCAGAGTGGTACGGTAATCCTGTTCTGGAGGTCATGTTAATTGACCATGACGAACCTACGAACTATGATCAAGCGATGATGAGCCCAGATTCCGCGAAATGGGTTGAGGCCATGAAATCTGAGATGGCATCCATGTATGAGAAGAAAGTGTGGACTTTGGTTGACTTGCCCGATGATCGGCAAGCCATAGAATATAAATGGATCATTGAGAGGAAGACGGATGCTGATAGTAGTGTTACTATCTACAAAGCTAGACTTGTCGAAAAAGGTTTTGACAAAGTTCAAGGTGTTGACTATGATGAGATTTTCTCACTCGTAGCGATGCTCAAGTCTGTCCGAATCATGTTAGAAAATTGCCACATTTTATGAAATCTAGCAAATGGATGTCAAAACTACATTCCTTAATGGATTTCTTAAAGAAGAGTTTTATATGATGCAACCAGAAGGTTTTGTCGATCCTAAAGGTGCTAACAAAATGTGCAAGCTCCAGCGATCCATCTATGGAATGGTGCAAGCATCTCAGAGTTGGAATATACGCTTTGATGAGTTGATCAAAGCATATAGTTTTATACAGACTTGTGGTGAAGCCTGTATTTACAAGAAAGTGAGTAGGAGCACTACAGCATTTCTGATAAATATATGTGAATGACATATTGTTGATCGGAAATAATGTAGAATTTTCTGGAAAGCATAAAGGAGTATTTGAAAGGAGCTTTTTCAAATAAAGACCTCAGTGAAGCTACTTACATATTGAGCATCAAGATCTATAGAGATAGATCCAGACGCTTGATAAGTTTTTTCAATGAGTACATACCTTGACAAGATTTTGAAGTAGTTCAAAATGGAACAGTCAAAGAAAGAGTTCTTACCTATGTTACAATGTGTGAAATTGAGTAAGACTCAAAGCCTGACCACGGCCGAAGATAGAAAGAGAATGAAAGTCATTCCCTATGCCTCAGCCATAGTTTATATAAAGTATGCCATGTTCTATACCAGATCTATTGTATACCCTACACTGAGTTTAGCAAGGGAGTACAATAGTGATCTAGGAGTAGATCACTGGACAGCTGTCAAAATTATCCTTAGAGGAATAAGGATATGTTTCTCGATTATGGAGGTGACAAAAGGTTCGTCGTAAAGGGTTACGTCGATGCAAATTTTGACACTAATCCAGATGACTCTAAGTCTCAATCTGGATACATTTTGAAAGAGGGAGCAATTAGCTAGAGTAGCTCCGTGCAGAGCATTGTCGACATAGAAATTTGCAAAATACATACGGATCTGAATGTGGCAGACCCGTAGACTAAACTTCTCTCACAAGCAAAACATGATCACACCTTAGTACTCTTTGGGTGTTAATCACATAGCGATGTGAACTAGATTATTGACTCTAGTAAACCCTTTGGGTGTTGGTCACATGATGATGTGAACTATGGGTGTTAATCACATGGTGATGTGAACTATTGGTGTTAAATCACATGGCGATGTGAACTAGATTATTGACTCTAGTGCAACTGGGAGACTGAAGGAAATATGCCCTAGAGGCAATAATAAAGTTATTATTTATTTCCTTATTTCATGATAAATGTTTATTATTCATGCTAGAATTGTATTAACCGGAAACATAATACATGTGTGAATACATAGACAAACAAAGTGTCACTAGTATGCCTCTACTTGACTAGCTCATTAATCAAAGATGGTTAAGTTTCCTAACCATAGACATGAGTTGTCATTTGATTAACGGGATCACATCATTAGGAGAATGATGTGATTGACTTAACCCATTCCGTTAGCTTAGCACTTGATCGTTTAGTATGTTGCTATTGCTTTCTTCATGACTTATACATGTTCCTGTGACTATGAGATTATGCAAATCCCGTTTACCAGAGGAACACTTTGTGTGCTACCAAACGTCACAACGTAACTGGGTGATTATAAAGGTGCTCTACAGGTGTCTCCGAAGGTACTGGTTGAGTTGGCACATTTCGAGATTAGGATTTGTCACTCTGATTGTCGGAGAGGTATCTCTGGGCCCACTCGGTAATGCACATCACTATAAGCCTTTCAAGCATTGTATCTAATGAGTTAGTTGCGGGATGATGTATTACAGAACGAGTAAAGAGACTTGCCAGTAACGAGATTGAACTAGGTATTGAGATACCAACGATCGAATCTTGGGCAAGTAACATACCGATGACAAAGGGAACAACGTATGTTGTTATGCGGTTTGACCGATAGAGATCTTCGTAGAATATGTGGGAACCAATATGAGCATCCAGGTTCCGCTATTGGTTATTGACCGGAAATGTGTCTCGGTCATGTCTACATAGTTCTCGAACCCGTAGGGTCCGCACGCTTAAAGTTCGGTGAAGATCGGTATTATGAGTTTATGTGATTTGATGTACCGAAGGTAGTTTGGAGTCCCAGATGAGATCGGGGATATGATGAGGAGTCTCTGAATGGTCGAGACATAAAGAATGATATATTGGAAGGTTATATTCGGACACCGGAAGGGTTCCGGGGGTTACCGGATAAATACCGGAGTACCAGGGGTTACCGGAACCCCCCCCCCCCCCCGGGGGGGGGGCTTAATGGGCTTACATGGGCCTTGATGGAAATAGAGGGCAGCAAGGGAAGTGTGGGGCGCCCCCCCCCAAGGCCCAAACCGAATTGGTTTAGGGCAAGGGGGGCGGCCCCCTCTTTCCTTCTCCTCCTCTCCCTTTCCTTCCCCTCTCCTACTAGGACTAGGAAAGAGGGGGCAAACCCACTTGGAGTAGGATTGCCCCCCCTTGGGCGCACCTCTCCCCTTGGTCAGCCCTCTCCTCCTCCCCTCCTTTATAGACAAGGGTAAGGAGGCTCCCCAAAGACACAATAATTAATCATTGATCTCTTAGCCGTGTGCAATGCCCCCCTCCACCATAATCCACCTCGATCATATCATAGCGGTGCTTAGGCGAAGCCCTGCATCGGTAGCATCATCATCACTGTCACCACGCCGTTGTGCTGATGAAACTCTCCTGTGAAGCTTTGCTGGATTGGAGCTCGCGGGACGTCATCGAGTTGAACGTGTGCAAAACTTGCAGGTGCCGTGTGTTCGGTGCTTGGATCGGTCAGATCGTGAAGACATACGACTACATCAACCGTGTTGTGCTAACGCTTCCGCATTTGGTCTACGAGGGTACGTGGACAATTTGTCCCCTCTCGTTGCTATGCATCACCATGATCCTGTGTGTGCGTAGGAAATTTTTTGAAATTACTACGTTCCCCAACACCTCCTCCACCCGAGGGTGATCCCGTGTTTGAGATTAAACCATTATCTGATACTCTTAAATATGCTTATCTTGATGAAAAGAAGATATATCCTGTTATTATTAGTGCTAACCTTTCAGAGCATGAAGAAGAAAAATTATTGAAAACTCTCAAGAGGCATCGTGCTGCTATTGGATATACTCTTGATGATCTTAAGGGCATTAGTCCCACTCTATGTCAACACAAAACAAATTTGGAGAAAGACGCCAAACCAGTTATTGATCACCAACGACGGCTAAATCCTAAGATGGAAGAAGTGGTAAGAAAGGAAATATGAAAACTCCTTGAGGCAGGTATAATTTATCCCGTTGCTGATAGTCAGTGGGTAAGTCTTGTCCATTGTGTCCCTAAGAAGGGAGGTATTACTGTTGTTCCCAATGATAAAGATGAATTGATTCCGCAAAGAATTATTACAGGTTATAGGATGGTAATTGATTTCCACAAATTAAATAAGGCTACTAAAAAAGATCATTACCCCTTACCTTTCATTGATCAAATCCTAGAAAGATTATCCAACCATAGACATTTTTGCTCTCTAGATGGTTACTCTGGCTTCTCTCAAATACCTGTGTCAGCTGATGATCAAGCAAGACCACTTTTACTTGCCCTTTCGGTACTTTTGCTTATAGACGTATGCCTTTTGGTTTATGTAATGCACCTGCTACCTTTCAAAGATGCATGGTGGCTATATTTTCTGACTTTTGTGAAAAGATATGTGAGGTTTTCATGGACGATTTCTCCGTTTATGGATCCTCTTTTGATGATTTCTTGAGCAATCTTGATCGAGTTTTGCAGAGATGTGAAGAAACTAATCTTGTTCTGAATTGGGAGAAATGCCACTTTATGGTTAATGAAGGTATTGTCTTGGGGCATAAAATTTTGGAAAGAGGCATTGAAGTTGATAAAGCTAAAGTTGATGATATTGAAAAGATGCCATGTCCCAAGGACATTAAAGGTATAAGAACCTTCCTCGGTCATGCTGGTTTTCATAGGAGGTTCATTAAGGACTTCTCAAAAATTTCTCGACCTCTGACTAATCTATTACAAAAATATATTACTTTCGTCTTTGCTGATGATTGCGTAGAAGCATTTGAAATACTTAAGAAAGCATTGATTTCTGCACCTATTGTTCAGCCACCTGATTGGAATTTACCCTTTGAAATTATGTGTGATGCTAGTGATTATGATGTAGGTGATGTTCCAGGGCAAAGAGTTGATAAGAAATTAAATGTTATTCAATATGCTAGTAAAACTCTAGACAATGCCCATAGAAATTATGCTACTACTGAAAAATAATTTTTAGCAGTTGTTTTTGCTTGTGATAAGTTCAGACCTTATAGAGTTGATTCTAAAGTAACTATTGACACTGATCATGCTGCTATTAAATACCTTATGGAAAAGAAAGATGCTAAACCTAGACTTATTAGATGGGTTCTCTTGCTACGAGAATTTGATTTGCATATTATTGATAGAAAGGGAGTTGAGAACCCCGTTGCAGACAACTTGTCTAGGTTAGAAAATGTTCTTGATGACCCACTACCTGTTGATGATAGCTTTCCTGATGAACAATTAAATGTCGTAAATGCTTCTCGTACTACTCCATGGTATGCTGATTATGCTAATTATATTGTTGCTAAATTTATACCACCTAGTTTCACATACCAGCAAAATAAAAAGTTCTTCTATGATTTGAGACATTACTTTTGGGATGACCCACATCTTTATAAAGAAGGAGTAGATGGTATTATTAGACGTTGTGTACCTGAGCATGAACAGGAACAGATCCTACGTAAGTGTCACTCTGAGGCTTATGGAGGACACCATGCTGGAGATAGAACTGCACATAAGGTATTGCAATCCAGTTTTTATTGGCCTACTCTCTTCAGGGATGCCCGTAAGTTTGTCTTGTCTTGTGATGAATGTCAAAGAATTGGTAATATTAGTAGACGTCAAGAAATGCCTATGAATTATTCACTTGTTATTGAACCATTTGATGTTTGGGGCTTTGATTATATGGGACCTTTTCCTTTCTCTAACGGTATACACATATTTTAGTCGTTGTTGATTATGTTACTAAGTGGGTAGAAGCTATTCCAACTAGTAGTGCTGATCATAACACCTCTATTAAGATGCTTAAAGAAGTTATTTTCCCGAGGTTTGGAGTCCCTAGATATTTAATGACTGATGGTGGTTCACATTTTATTCATGGTACCTTTCATAAAATGCTTGCTAAGTATGACGTTAATCATAGAATTGCATCTCCTTATCACTCACAGTCTAGTGGTCAAGTAGAATTGAGTGACAGAGAGCTCAAATTAATTTTGCAAAAGACTGTTAATAGATCTAGAAAGAATTGGTCCAAGAAACTTGATGATGCATTATGGGCCTCTAGAACTGCATAATAAAAATCCTATGGGTATGTCTCCGTATAAAATGGTTTATGGTAAAGCATGTCATTTACCTCTTGAGCTAGAACTTAAGGCATATTGGGCCATTAAAGAGCTCAATTATGATTTCAAACTTGCCGGTGAGAAGAGATTATTTGACATTAGCTCACATGATGAGTGGAGAAACCAAGCCTATGAGAATGCCAAATTGTTTAAAGAAAAAGTTAAAAGATGGCATGATAAAAGGATACAAAAGCATGAGTTCAATGTAGGTGATTATGCATTGTTATACAACTGTCCTTTAAGATTTTTTGCAGGAAAACTTCTCTCTAAATGGGAAGGTCCTTACGTTATCGAGGAGGTCTATCGTTCCGGTGCCATAAAAATCAACAACTTCAAAGGCACAAATCCAAAGGTGGTGAACGGTCAAAGAATTAAACATTATATCTCAGGTAATCCTATAAATGTTGAAACTAATATTATCGAAACCGTAACCCCGGAGGAATACACACTTTCCAGAATGTTTCAGATTCCGAAAAGGAATAGGTATGTGGTACGGTAAGTAAACCGACTCCAAAACAGTTCTAATGGCAATATTTCTTTGTTTTGGAATATTTAAGAAAATAGGAAAATAAGAAGCAGACCGGAAAGGACACAAGGGTGCAGGGCGCGCCCTACCCCCCTGGGCGCACCCCCCAGCCTTGTGAGCACCTCGTGCGCTCTCCGGACTCCGTTTGCTTGCACAATACTTCTTTTGGTCGGTAAAAATTCATTATATAATCTCCCGAAGGTTTTGACCACCGTATCACGCAAAAATCTCTTGTTCTTGTTTCGAGTTGTTTTCTGCCAGGGTTGTCAAGGCCAAGCATCATGTCGTCTCCCTCCTCCTCCAATAATGAGGGCAACGATGCTTGGCTAATGAAGATAGAGCTGAAGAGAGAAGAGCCTAGAGAGATCAACAAGGATGAAGGGATCAAGAAGGTCACGGAGGACCAAGTTCCGGCAGCAGAAGACATCCTTCAACTTGATCACAATCTTCTTATCCCAACTGATATCGAAGCTTTCAAGATGATTGAGTTAGCCCATATACAAAACAAGTATCTCACACGTGAAAATATTGTGTTGAAGGAGCATATCTTCGCACTCAAGGGCATTACCCGCAAGTTGGAGGACCTCCTACGCTCGATGTGCGACTATCCATCATCAACAACTCCACCTTCTTCACCAACAAAGAAGAACTGAGTATCTGGTATGGGCACTCCCCTTGGCAACTGCCAAGCTTGGGGGAGTGCCCCGGTATCGTATCACCATCACAACTTTTATCTTTAGTGTTTTTCTTAGTTTGATCCTTTTGATACTATCTTGATCTAGTAGAATAAAGTTTTAGTATGATCTAGTTGTGAGTTTTGCTTTATGATCCTTCTATGTAATCGAGTCCATGAGCTATATAATAAAGATTAGTGTTGAGTCAAGGGCTTGATTATTTTGCTATGATCTTGAGGGAATTGAATAAAATAAAAGAGAAGAAATAAAAAGAAACAAAGATATCATATGGATCTTATGGAAAGTAATGAGCTCACATATAAAGAGTATGATGAATAAAAGTTGTTGAGAGTCGACAAACATAGTTTTGGTCATCGTTGCAATGAATAGGAAGTAATAAAGAAAGAGAGATTCACATATAAATATACTATCTTGGACATCTTTTATGATTGTGAGCACTCATTAAAGTATGACATTCTAAGAGTTGACGTTGGACAAGGAAGACAACATAATGGGTTATGTTTTCTTACATCTGAGATAAATTATATTGTCATGGATCGTCCAACATGTTGAGCTTGCCTTTCCCTCTAATGCTAGCCAATTTCTTTGCACCAAGTAAAGATACTACTTGTGCTTCCAAATATCCCTAAACCCAGTTTTGCCATGAGAGTCCACCATACCTACCTATGGGTTGAGTAAGATCCTTAAAGTAAGTTGTCATTGGTGCAAGCAATAAAAATTGCTCTCTAAATATGTATGACTTATTAGTGCGGAGAAAATAAGCTTTATACGATCTTGTGATGTGGAAGAAATAAAAGTGACGGAGTGCATAATAAAGGTCCATATCACAAGTGGCAATATAAAGTAACGTTCTTTTGCATTAAGATTTTGTGCATCCAACCATAGCGCATGACAACCTCCGCTTCCCTCTGCGAAGGTCCTATCTTTTACTTTTATCTTCTACCTTACATAAGAGTCACGGTGATCTTCACCTTTCCTTTTTACATTTTATCCTTTGGAAAGCACAATATGTTGGAAAGATCATGATATATATAGCTAATTGGATGTGAGAATTCATGAACTATTATTGTTGACATTACCCTTGAGGTAAAACGTTGGGAGGCAAAACTATATGCCCCTATCTTTCTCTGTGTCCGATTAAAACTTCATACCCATAAATATTGCGTGAGTGTTAGCAATTGTGAAAGACTAAAAGATGGTTGAGTATGTGGGCTTGCTGAAAAGCTCTTATATTGACTCTTTCCTATGTTATGACTTGCCTCAATGACTGAGATTAGAGTTTGTTGGTTCTCAATGAAGTTTATGATCCATACTTGAAATTGTGATTGAATTGTTACTTTAGCATAAGAGATCATATGACTATATATATATATATATATGTATATATATATACATATATATATATATATATGTTGTTGTTCTAAGAATGATCATGATGCCCTCATGTCCGTATTTTATTTTTATCGACACCTTTATCTCTAAACATGTGGACATATTTTTTGATTTCGGCTTTCGCTTGAGGACAAGCGAGGTCTAAGCTTGGGGGAGTTCATACGTCCATTTTATATCATGCTTTTATATCGATATTTATTGCATTATGGGCTGTTATTACACATTATGTCACAATACGTATGCCTATTCTCTCTTATTTTACAAGGTTTACATAAAGAGGGAGAATGCCGGCAGCCAGGATTCTGGGCTGGAAAAGGAGCAAATATTAGAGACCTATTCTGCACAACTCCAAAAGTCCTAAAACTTCATGCAAGTTATTTCCAGAATATATCAAAAATATTGAGTGCAAGAAGTACCAGAGGGGGCCACCCACCAGCCATGAGGGTGGGGGTGCGCCCTACCGCCCTGGGTGCGCCCCCTGCCTCGTGGGCCCCCTGGTGGCCCTCCGATGCCCATCTTATGCTATATGGATTCTATCATCGAGGAAAAAATCATAAGCAAGTTTTCGGGACGAAACTCCGCCGCCACGAGGCGGAACCTTGGCGGAACCAATCTAGGGCTCCGGCGGAGCTGTTCTGCTGGAGCTGTTCTGCTGGGGAAACTTCCCTCCGGGAGGGGGAAATCATCACCATCATCATCACCAACGATCCTCTCATCGGGAGGGGGTCAATCTCCATCAACATCTTCACCAGCACCATCTCATCTCAAACCCTAGTTCATCTCTTGTATCCAATCTTTGTATCCAAACCTCGGATTGGTACCTATGGGTTGCTAGTAGTGTTGATTACTCCTTGTAGTTGATGCTAGTTGGTTTACTTGGTGGAAGATCATATGTTCAGATCCATTATGCATATTAATACCCCTCTGATTATGAACATGAATATGCTTTGTGAGTAGTTATGTTTGTTCCTGAGGACATGGGAGAAGTCTTGCTATTAGTAGCCATGTGAATTTTGTATTTGTTTGATATTTTGATGAGATATATGTTGTCATCCCTCTAGTGGTGTCATGTGAACGTCGACTACATGAGACTTCACCATTGTTTGGGCCTAGAGGGAGGCATTGGGAAGTAATAAGTAGATGATGGGTTGCTAGAGTGACAGAAGCTTAAACCCTAGTTTATGTGTTGCTTCGTAAGGGGCTGATTTGGATCCATATGTTTGATGCTATGGTTATGTTTACCTTAATACTTCTGTTGTAGTTGCGGATGCTTGCAATGGGGGTTAATCATAAGTGGGATGCTTGTCCAACTAAGGGCAGTACCCAAGCACCGGTCCACCCACATATCAAATTATCAAAGTACCGAACGCGAATCATATGATCGTGATGAAAACTACTCGATGATAATTCCCATGTGTCCTCGGGAGCGCTTTTCTCCATATAAGAAATTGTCCAGGCTTGTCCTTTGCTACAAAAAGGATTGCGCCATCTTGCTGCACCTTATTTACTTTTATTACTTGCTACTCGTTACAAATTACCTTATCACAAAACTTTCTGTTACCGGTAATTACAGTGCTTGGAGAGAATACCTTACTAAAACATGCTTATCATTTCCTTCTGCTCCTCGTTGGGTTCGACACTCTTACTTATCTAAAGGACTACGATAGATCCCCTATACTTGTGGGCCATCAACGGGATTGATTGAATCCCCGACATCGTGGTTCAATTGATGAGATCATCGTGGAACATGCGGGAGCCAAGATGGGTATCCAGATCCCGCTGTTGGTTATTGGCTGGAGAGATGTCTCGGTCATGTTTGCATGGTTCCCGAACCCGTAGGGTCTACACAGTTAAGGTTCGGTGATGCTAGAGTTGTTATGGGAAATAGTATGTGGTTACCGAAGGTTGTTCGGAGGCTTGGATGCGATCCTGGACGTCACGAGGAGTTCCGAAATAGTCCGGAGGTGACAAATTATATATGGGAAGTCTTGTTTTAGTCGCCGGAATGATTTTGGGCGTTATCGGTATTGTACCGGGACCACCGGAAGGTGTTCGGGGGTCCACCAGGTGGGGCCACCTGCCCCTGTGGCCCTAATGGGCTGAACAATGGAGGGAACCATCCCCTGGTGGGCTGGTGCGCTCCCCCCAAGGGACCCAGGCGCCTAGGGTTAGAAACCCTAGGGGTGGGGGCGCCTCCCACCTGACTTGGGGGAAAGTCCCCCCTTGCCCCCCCCCCTTGTAGATGGGATCTGGGGGGAGGCCCCCTCTCCCCTTCCCTTATAAATAGGGGGCGGGAGGGCTGCCATACCCTTCCCCTGGCGTAGCCCCTCCCCCTCTCCAACACCTCCTCCTCCTCCATAGTGCTTGGCGAAGCCCTGCCGGAGAACCACGAGCTCCATCACCACCACGCCGTCGTGCTGTCAGAGTTCTCCCTCAACTTCTCCTCTCCCCTTGCTGGATCAAGAAGGAGGAGACGTCCCCAGGCTGTACGTGTGTTGAACACGGAGGTGTCGTCCGTTCGGAGCTGGATCGGATTTTCCGTGATTTGAATCGCCGCGAGTAGGACTCCATCATCTGCGTTCCTTATAATGCTTCCGCTTAGCGATCTTCAAGGGTATGAAGATGCACTCCCTCTCTCTCGTTGCTAGCATCTCCTAGATTGATCTTGGTGACACGTAGGAATTTTTTTGAATTACTGCTACGTTCCCCAACAGTGGTATCGGAGCTAGGTCTATGCGTAGATTCTATTCACGAGTAGAACACAAAGTAGTTGTGGGCGATGATTTGTTCAATTTGCTTACTGTTACTAGTCTTATCTTGATTCGGCGGCATTGTGGTATGAAGCGGCCCGGGCCGACCTTACACAGTGAGACTGGTTCCTCCGACTAACATGCACTTGATGCATAAGGTGGCTAGCGGGTGTCCGTCTCTCCCACTTTAGTCAGATCGGATTCGATGAAAAGGGACCTTATGAAGGCTAAATAGCAATTGGCATATCACCGTTGTGGCTTTTGCGTAGGTAAGAAATGTTCTTGCTAGAAACCCATAGTAGCCACGTAAAACAAGCAACAACAATTAGAGAACGTCTAACTTGTTTTTGCAGGTTATGCTATGTGATGTGATATGGCCAAAAGGATGTGATGAATGATATATGTGATGTATGAGATTGATCATGTTCTTGTAATAGGAATCACGACTTGCATGTCGATGAGTATGACAACTGGCAAGAGCCATAGGAGTTGTCTTAATTTATTATATGACCTGTGTGTCAATGAAAACGCCATGTAATTACTTTACTTTATCGCTAACCGTTAGCCATAGTAGTAGAAGTAATAGTTGGTGAGACAACTTCATGAAGACACGATGATGGAGATCATGGTGTCATGCCGGTGACGATGGTGATCATGCCGCGCCTCGAAGATGGAGATCAAAGGCGCAGGATAATATTGGCCATATCATGTCACTTTGTGATTTGCATGTGATGTTTGTCATGTTTAAATCTTATTTTCTTAGAACGACGGTAGCATAAATAAGATGACCCCTCACTAAAATTTCAAGAAAAGTGTTCCCCCTAACTGTGCACCGTTGCGAAGGTTCGTTGTTTCGAAGCACCACATGATGATCGGGTGTGATAGATTCTAATGTTCACATACAACGGGTGTAAGCCAGATTTACACATGCAAAACACTTAGGTCGACTTGACGAGCCTAGCATGTACAGACATGGCCTCGGAACACGAGAGACCGAAAGGTCGAACATGAGTCGTATAGTAGATACGATCAACATGGAGATGTTCATCGTTGATGACTAGTCCGTCTCACGTGATGATCGGACACAGCCTAGTCGATTCGGACCATGCATCACTTAGATGACTAGAGGGATGTCTATCTGAGTGGGAGTTCATTAAATAATTTTATTAGATGAACTTAATTATCATGAACTTAGTCTAAAACGTCTTTACAATATGTCTTGTAGATCAAATGGCCCACGCTAATGTTGCCTCAACTTCAACGCGTTCCTAGAGAAAACCAAGCTGAAAGACGATGGTAGCAACTATACGGATTGGGTCCATACCTTGAGGATCATCCTCATAGCTGCCAAGAAAGCATATGTCATTGATGCACCGCTAGGTGACGCACCCATTTTCCCAGCAACTCAAGACGTTATGAACGCCTGGCAGTCGCGTAGTGATGATTACTCCCTGGTTCAGTGCGGCATGCTTTACAGCTTAGAACCGGGGCCCCAAAAGTGTTTTGAGCAGCATGGAGCATATGAGATGTTCCAAGAGCTGAAAATGGTTTTCCAAGCTCATGCCCGGCTCGAGAGATATGAAGTCTCCAACAAGTTCTACAGTTGTAAGATGGAGGAAAACAGTTCTGTCAGCAAGCATATACTCAAAATATCTGGGTTGCACAACCGCTTGTCTCAGATGGGAGTTAATCTTCCAGATGACTCGGTCATTGACAGGATCCTCCAGTCGCTTCACTACAAAAAAAAGACACATCCATGACATTTTGGGTCGAACGAAAAAAATTCTGTCATACTTATGACACTTCTATGATGATAATTGTGACAAAACCCGGTATCATCATAGATGTGGTGGGGTCCTACTTCTATGACACAAAATCATGACAGAAAATGGGCTTTTCGTCTTGGGCGGGCCGGAGACGCAGCTGCATGACATTCTTTGGGCCGTCCATGAGGGAAAAACCATGGTAGAAGCGAGGGCGAGGAAAATATCGGGGTGTTCCCGGTTACAGTGGATGGTCGGGGCCGAGCGATGCGCGTTTCTCGTACATGCACGCGCGTGGGTGCGAGGCGCTAGGCTCTAACTGAACCCGAGCGAGGCATTGGGCTCTAACTTAACCCGAGCGATTGCACTGCAGGCTACGCGTTACTGAACCCGAGCGATCGATCGATGGCTGTTAACTGAACCTGATCGCGCGATTCCTTCGCTACTGCTGCTAACTGAAGACGATCGATGCTGCCTCTAGATGAACAGTAAGTGTTGCGGGGGGTTGGATGAACAGTTCCCAGTGGGGTGGATGAACAGGACCCCGTGGTGTTGCCTCTGGATGAACAGGACCCCGATCGATCGAGTCGGTTGGGGCTGGATGAACAGGACCCCATGGAGGGCTGGATGAACAGGACTACACCATGGAGGGCAGGATGAATAGTAGACGGTGGAGGGCTGGATGAACAGTAGCCCATGGAGGGGTGGTTGAACAGGAGCCCCTGAAGAGGGTTGGTTGAACAATAGCCGGTGGAGTAGCGCGCGGTGGAGGCTAGATGAACAGGAGCCCGTGGATGAACAATCGCAGGTGGAGGCTGGAGGAGGTCGACGGTGGATGAACAGTAGCCCATGGAGGCTGGAGGGGGTCGAAGGTGAAGATGAACAGTATCCCGTGGAGTCCCGTTTTGCGGTACGCCACACCCCTCCCGATGAACAGGACCCCCGTTTCGACCGTAGCGCTCCAACACAAGTCTGTTTCCTCCGTTTTGCGGTACGCCATATGCCTCCCAATCAATAGGACCCCCGTTTCGACCATAGGAGGTCCGTTTCCTCCGTTTTGCGGTACGCCAGACCCCTCCCGATGCATAGGATCCCGTTTCAAACATGGTCGGTCAAACACAAGGTTGTTTCCACCGTTCTGCGGTACGCTAGGCCTCGTTTCCATCGGCTGTTCCGTCCAAGCCCTCCCGATGAACACAACGACGCATTACGTTCCGACCCGACCGGTTGGCTCCCCATGAACACGACGACATTGTTTCTCCGTTCCGACCCAGCCATGTACACAAGCCCTGGCCGTACGTATGCGCGAGTAGGCGTTCAAGACCTTGCCCGTATGTACGTACGTGGCCGTATTTTCTTTCTTGCACATTTGCCGCTGTACGTACGTGTACATGCTACGTGCGCGCCTCTACTACAACACGTGCGTGCCTCTACATCGATTAGTATGTACGTACACGTTCACGACCAGAATGACAACGCCACGTACGCTTCGAATAGGTGGGTCCCGACTGTCAGGCACTTCCTTGCGTGCGAAGATGTAGCTGGTGGGTCCCAGCAGTCAGGGGGGCGAATCATTTTTTTTGCCCGGATGCACTTCCTTGCGTGCGAGGATGTAGCTGGTGGGTCCCCGCAGTCAGGGGGAAGCATTTTTTTCATGAAATATGGTGGCCCGTCCAGTGGGTCCCTACTGTCAGGTGGAGGAATAATTATTTTGCGCGTAATAAGGAGGCACTTCCTTGCTGCGGCCGTGGACCCAGTTGTCATCCTCTCCACGTACAGTCCACGTCCGACAGAAGCCGTTCCTTGACCATGTTGACCATCCCGCGCTGAGAGCACCAGGGCAGTGGACGACGGCGAGGCCTAGGAAGGGGACGATGCGGAGCCGGGGAAGATGCGGCAGTGGAAGCCCACGCGGAGAGGAGTACGAGGGTTCGCTGCTCGGCTGCGGTGTGAGGCTGCCGTCGCCGCAGGGTCTGGCCAGCGGTGGGAATAGTAGGGGCGGTGAGGCCTCCACGGCAGCACAGCCGGCCACGGGAGGCAGGAGCATGCAGCACGACCGGCGCTGCTTTGGCGGCTGGAGCAAGAAGACCAGAGGTTGAAGAAGCACAACAGCCGTTGGATGGACATCGTACGGTCACTGGAGCTAGAATCGTTCATATTGACTAAGTTGACAAAGCACTCCTCCCCGTCAACTTAGTAGGCCCACAAGTCAGCCACTCACCAATGCGGGTCCCAACTAGCAGGGGAGTATTCATTTTTTGTGCGTAATAAGGCGACACTTTCGGTGGGTCCGAGCTGACAGCGGGGGGAACATTTTTTTCGTGAAATACGGTGGCCCATCCGGTGGGTCCCAGCAATCAGGGGGAAACATTTTTTCGCCAAATATGATGGTCCGTCCGGTGGGTCCCTGCTGTCAGGTGGAGGAATAATTATTTTCCGCGTAACAAGGAGGTACTTCCTTGCGGCTGTCGTGGACCCAGTTGTCAGCCTCTCCATGTACAGTACTCTTCCGATGGAAGTCATTCCTTGACCACGTTGACCACGCCGTGCCGAGAGCACCGGGGCGGTGGACGGCGGCGAGGCCTAGGAAGGGGACGACGCGGAGCCGTGGAAGATGCGGTAGTGGATGCCCACGCGTAGAGGAGTATGAGGGTTCACTGATTCGCTGCGGTGTGAGGTTGTCGTCACTGCAGAATAACAGGGGTTGTGGGTGAGTACAGCGATGGCCTGGCCAGCGGTGGGAGTAGTAGGGCGGTGAGGCCTCCGCCGCATCGCAGCCGGCCACGGGAGGCAGGAGCACAAGGCACGACCGGCGGATGGTTTGGGCGGCTGGAGAAAGAAGACCAGAGGTTGAAGAAGCACTATGGCCCTTGGATGGAAATCGTACGGTCACTGGAGCTAGAATCGTGCATATTGACTAAGTTGACAAA
Source organism: Triticum aestivum (assembly GCF_018294505.1). Lineage (NCBI taxonomy): Eukaryota > Viridiplantae > Streptophyta > Magnoliopsida > Poales > Poaceae > Triticum > Triticum aestivum. The sequence continues at coordinate 423,548,848 of NC_057803.1, read as the reverse complement.
GCCCTCCGTCCCCGTCAACTTAGTAGGCCCACAAGTCAGCTTGCCACTATACTGGGTCCCAGCTAGCAGGGGGAGTATTCATTTTTTTGTGCGTAATAAGGACGCACTTCCTTGTGTGCAAAGATATAGGTAGTAGGTCCGAGCTGTCAGCGGCAGTAATGTTTTTTTGCGAAATACAGAGGCCCTTTCAGTGGGTCCCAGATGTCAGGTGGAGGAATCATTATTTTGCGCGTAATAAGGAGGCATTTTCTTGCATGCGGCCGTGGACCCAGCTGCCAGCCTCTCCACGTACGGTCCACTTCAGATGCATGTTGGTCGTTGACCATGTTGACCAGGCCGCGCCGAGAGCACCAGGGCGGTGGACAACGGCGAGGCCTAGGAAGGGAACGACACGGAGGCAGGGAAGACTCGGCAGTTGTTTCCCACGTGGAGGGGAGTACGACTCTATGAGGGTTTACTGGTTCGTCTGCCGTCGCCGGAGAATAACAACAGGTGTGGGTGAGTAGAGGGATGGCTAGGCCAGCGATGGGAGTACGGTGGGGCGGTGAGGCCTGCGCGGTAGCATAGCTGGCCGCGGGGAGGAGGGAGCAGGCAGTCCTGCCGGCGCTTGTTTGAGCGGCTAGAGCAGGAAGAGCAGAGATTGAAGAAGCACGACGGCCATTGGATGGACATCCAACAGTCACTGCTGGTGCATCAACCTTTTTTTAGGAAAGCCTCAAATCTGTGGAAAACAGCATACAGCCCATCTGCCATTATTTCTAATAATTTACAGCCCATTTGCTAATTCCTAAGGTGTTTTTTGGAGCTCATATTCTTTTTGTTAGCATTACAGCCCATATTGTGGCCACGGTTAAAAAATTATACAAAATGTTGCATATTTCGGTGCGGTCCGAACTGTTTTTAATCCCGAAATTTTGAGTCACGTTCAAACTGATTTTAAAAATGAATGTATATCAATATAAAATCCAACAAATTGTCCACGCATAAAAATTAATGCAATTTAAAATCTTGACATGAAAAAAATGAAAGTAATTACCGGTTTGATGTGTTTTAAAATGTACAACCCATTTCTCATTACTGATAGGCCATTTTCTCGTCCATCCGAATGAAGCTCTCCTCGTCTTGAAAGATTTGCATCCCAACAGGCATGACAAAGCGACATACTTGGCAAATCACAAAAAAACTGGGCTAGCCATTTTCAGAGAGAGAAAAACACTACTGGGCTGGTCTATGGTAAACATAAAAGAGAAGGTTGTCTAGACAGGCCAGAGTGCCCCGCATAGCCCAGTTGACACCCTGCTTTCATCTCAAAAACAAATTAGATAAATTCCACAACAAATATGGCGATTCATAAAAATGCCACTACAATTTCCAAACTTTGAAAATGCCACTGTAATTTTTGCAAACTTTGGAAAATGCCACTGCAATTTGCAAACTTTGAAAAACGCCACTCCAGACTTCGAAAATGCCACTAGAAATGGCATGAAATGGCATTTTTCAAAGCTTGGAAATTGCAGTGGCATTTCTCAGAAACACTAGATTTGGAGTGGCATTTATCAAATTAACCCAAAACAAAAATAACTGGGCGAGCTGCTGGGTCCCTGGTGTCAGCCGCTCATTGTGCAACTCTCTCGTTTATTGACTACGTTGACAATGGCATGGGACCCAGATGTCAGAAATTCATTAGGAGGAGCCATTTTTTATTGGATCGAAATAAGGAGGCACTTGCTTGCGTACTGCCATGACCTTGGCAGGTCCCTGCTGTCATACTCTCCACGTACAATCATCTCTTGATTGTGTACGCGTCAACTTGGTAGGCCCACAAGTCAGCCTCTAAACCCGTGGAGGACAAATACAACCCATCTTAAAAAATAACAGCCCATTCCATACGTTCAAACGGAAAGTTCAACATTCAGAGAAAAGTAACAGGTCTAATCCACATATAGAGTAATGAACTTCCACGTTGACAACCATCATAGCCAAGTTAACTATCTACTCCCACTAATACTCTAGTACCGTACAAGTACTAACTTACTCTTAGCTAACTAGACGATGTCGGCCGCCATCTGTGGCACACGCTAAATGCCGGCAATGGCATCCTCCACCTCGCCTCGGACTTGCCAGAGGTGCGATAGGGCGCGGTGCTCGCGCACATTGGCCCTTTCCATGCTGGCGTGGTCCACCGAAGCTTCAGCTTCTAAGCGGGAAACCCACTTGATGAGTTGGTAGTAAAAATCAGCGTCACGAACGCATGCGTGCCTGATAGCCTCCAGGGCAATTTGCCGGGCGCCGGCCTCCACGTAGTCGGCCCAGGTGCGGGCGCTCTGCTCGCGACTCAGAGCATCGGTGCGCTGCTGCTCCATGTCCCGCTGGCAACGCAAATCGGTGATACGCTGCTCCTCCGCCAAGCGGTCGTGCTCCAACAACTCCTGCTCCTCCGCTAGGAGGTCGCACTCCAACAAGTCCTCGATCTCCGCATTTCCATCTAAAGACCGATAGAATGCCTCCTCCCTCTGTCTGCCTTCCGGTGAAAAGCCGAACACTAGTTCCAGCGGTGACCGCCTCCGGCCTCGCCTATCGCGGACGGGTGAGGGCATGGCGGACGTGGCGAGAGCGAGGATAAGTGGCGAGCGACGTCAGGCCGGTGGGGGCTTATGAGGATAGGGCGAGTTGGGTCACGGTGCCACCATAGAAGGCCGGGAAATAGTACTTATAGGCGGAAGGTAGCGCGACGGTCATCGGAATTCAATGAATAATTAAGCAGGCATGGCTTAGCGCGCCAGCTTGCCATGGAAAACTAGAGAAACTGAAATTCTGAGTGTGTCATCCCGTCCCATCCGTGTTGGCTCGCACGCCGGCATGACGGTCAAACGAGTGCACTCGAATCATCTCCCTCCTTGTCAATAATGATTCCACGAATTGAAAAGGCCCGCAACAATTAAAGCGCATCTTTTTCGCATCAGTTAGCTGCCTTAATTATGGCCGGCTGCATGCAGGCACTCAAAATCGCTCGCAGCCAGTACGCGGAACAGCATGCAACGAGTCGTGGTCGAGGGCATTAGTTGATGAACTTTAGCTCGGAGATAAGGCATTTGCGAATGTTTTCCCTGGCATTTTCTTCATATTCGCATGGCATTTTCTTCAGAGCAGCTTATCAGTTTCTTCAGAGGTAGGCATTTTTATTCAAAAAACTGCCACTTTGGATCTTGCGTCGCAACTAAAACAGCCAGGAGCGCATTAGTAGGCTAGCTAGTGATCGATCAGTAACTTGTAGACACTGAGCGAACAGATATAAGGAACTATTAATGCATCTCAATGATTTACAGATCATATACAAATATGTATCTCCAAAAGCAAAGATCAGCCACAACTAAAACCAACTAGTATGATTCCCATACATAAGATCAACATGTTAATGCATCTCAATGATTCACAGATCATATACAAATATGTAGCTCCAAAAGCAAAGATCTAGAAAAAACATATGTTCTACCTACTAACATAGATGCTTCTCTTGGCCAACATTCAGTACAGACTGAAAGACAAATATGTTTGTGAAGTCTACAATTCCTCTTGCAAACGTAAGTGGTTTCACCAGCAGCTGGAACCATGAGAATGAACCACACATGATGGAGGAACATCCACTGCAATATGATTTGGTCTTCTCTTGATCACACAACGAGACTATTTTCGGAATACAAACTTTAACTTAGGCAAAATCATGCCCATTGTATAATTAGACCAAAGCAATGAAGCACCTAGTGTTGGCCAATAAATAGTACAATACAACTTTTCTGCAGTCCATGAAGTGACTATCCAATCTTTCTGTGTCTATTTTCAAATGGCACTGCATGCAGTGACTATACTATTCTCTTGTGTAGTTCAACCAAAATTGCGGTCACTTTGTGTGTTTGTCAAATAGCAACGGGCAGACATCTCTGTCTGCACAAATATCAAACAGCTAGTAAACATATACCCCACCTTGTATTTTCGGTTTAAACATGTCTCTTCCGCTTAGCATCTGTCATGTTTTGCACTAGACAATTTGATACAGTCATGTTTTGCCCTGGACAATTTCATACTGAATTGATTTGCTTGTTCAGAGTAGAAATATAACGCCTATTCTTCATCAGACCAAGGATATCCATGTTCACAGTGATGGAAGAGGTGAAATGGATACAACCGAAATTGAGCATCCAATCATTGAATCATGTCCTGCACCTCCAATGTAGGTCCACCCTCCCAATAAATTCACATGCAAACCACTAGTATTACTATCTAATGACAGTACAAAAAGAGTAGCAATATAGTAGCAAACCATGTACCTTCTTAATGAACAGCTCATAGTGCCACCAATTGGATATAAAGGTTTGGAAGAAAACATGCTCCTAATGTTGAACCAGTTGGACTTTTTGTGCAGTTCCACCAAAATTGAGAATCCCTGTTTGCATAGATATTGAAAGTGTGATTACTATAAAAGTGGCACTAGTTGAAGCATAGACTCACAAATATAAGCATTCCAATTTCTTAATGGGAAAAGGTAGCAAGACTATTTCTAACCACCTGTTTGAAGGAATAAATAAGGCAACAGAGGCTGATGTCAGAAAGGCATATATAGTTCTTTCTGAAAGAATGATCGATTCTTGACCTTTCCTCTTCTTTTAAGCATATTTTGTGCAGTTCAACTAAAATAAAATGCCATCACCGCCTTGACAATTCAGTGACACTGTACAAAAGGAAATGACTTAACATTACATCATGATGTCAGGTATGTAGTCGACAGGAATTAGAGACAAACTTACAGACCTCCTCCGATAACATAATAAATATTAATTTTAACAAAGGTGTGACTAGCTTTACCGGGATAATTTGAGTGAACCTCTACACCCTCTATTCCTCAATATAAGACGTTTTCGTGGTTCATTTTAAAGAACCCAAAAGTCTACTAGTATTTAGAAAAACAGGTAGTAGTTTTCTTGAGCACATATCTGGGAAAGCTTGCCACACTTTATTTATCTCCATATGCTAATGCAACACCATTCAAAATTTCAAATACTACAAATATACACTAATCCAGTGGCTAGTGCAACAGTAGAGTAGTTATTTTATTACAGGGTACAGTAAATGGTTTTACTGAACAGATTTCAATAAATTTTGGCACTGGAAGATTTCTATAAGAATTAACAATACAAAATGTAAAGGTAACACGCTTCAGCATTGGTATACTAGCTGTGCATGAGCATTAAACGAAATACAAACGTCTGAAGGTAACTAGCATTATTAACTAATGACAGTATAAAAAATTGCAAACCATGTACCTCCAAGGTAAATATCATTTCGAACTCGGGGGGAGGGCTTAAAAATTGCTATCCCAATCTTGATAATCGATCAAACATAAAAACTTGATCGAATGAATCAAGAGAACAGCCGGAGGAGGAGGTGCCCACTCTTGACCTTTCCTCTTGTCTTCATAATTTTTTGTGCAGTTTAACCAAAATAAAATGACATCAGCGCCTTGGCATTTTGGTGACACTATACAAAAAAATTAACTTATCTCATGAAAGTGAGGTATGTAATCCATAAGCATTAACAATGCAAAAATCTGAAGGTAGTAACAAGTTTCATCGTTGGTATACTGGTGTGCAACAACATTAGAATGCCTTAGTTGAAAAATCTTTAATACATCCACAATCAACAGCTAACCCTCAAATAATCCAGTGACATTAAATGGTATTGCTTAAATTTATCAGTGGCATTAGACTGAGTGTGGCATTAGTTAAATGTGGCATCACTTTAGCAGTAGCATTGCTTGACTTGACTACTGGTGTTATACTAACAGCAAAAAAGTGACATTAAGAGCATGGGAGGCCCATTCAGACAATGGGCGCACCAGTACGATGTACCTCCACGGACGCATAGAGTGGTGAGGGAGGTATGGTTGCCTAGAGCAACAAATATCCAGGCAGCATATGTGGATTACGTCCCATTTTTGTTATGTTTAGCCACCTTTTTCCTATGTGAGGACAACAAACCGATCGACCTGGTCATTCTCTATTGCGTTGTCATGCCTTTCTACCCTTCTTCAACCAAGAGACACGAGACTCGTTCCTTAGCCACTGATTTTCCCCTTTTCAACCTAGATGCGGGTTCGATGCCTACTCTCTTGGACAGTACAGTCTTCCTTCCTTTCCTTATTCAACCCACACATGGATTAGTCTGCATGAAGTAGGGTTTCCTTTAATAGTGCAAATTAAGGTTTTCATCTGTGTGACCAGCAGAGTAGAGGATAGCAAATTGGGAAGATGGTGGAGTGGAAAAAGATCCACATGCAGCAACATGGGAGATGGGGCAATAGAACAAGGGTATGGTTCAAACAGAGGTAGCATACCTGAGGGTCGGCGGGAAGTGGCTTCGCTCGTGGTCGTCGTCCTCTGCACGCACTACGGCAGCGAGCTTGGGGACGGAGGCCATCCCGCACGGGCGCTAGGTCTGAGAGGACGGCCTTGTCATCAGTGTGTGACCTCGCTCGCCGACGATGAGTGTGTCAATGTTGCACGTCCTTTTCTTCCCCGGTGGATCTATGACCAACGGTGAGGAGGGAGAGAGAGGTCGTCTTTTTTAGATCTGGAGAGAGGGTGATAGTGTGAGAAGCAAGTTGGCAGCCCTTAGCAAGAAAGCTCTGAAGCTCCAGTCTATATATCTTTTTTATACTACTAGTACTAGAAGTGAAGTAGTGGTAGAGTAGTTTATATTTTCTCTGCAAATAGTACCGGTTAGTCGTGCTTCAAAACTGAACGGCACGCCATTAAAAAATAAAGTCGAGAAATAATGCGGTACCTCGGGCCAACGCAGCTAGATCGCATTTTGCACAAGAAATTACACACCATGTTTTGTTGACATGTGATCCCGTTCCAACATGTCAGTGAGACGACGACGAGTCCTTTTGTACAATTTCTAAAAGGACGTGTAGGCTGGGGCGCCTCTTCGTGTACCGTGGCAAAATGGCAACCATCCACGGACTCTTCGCCTTTCCCTCTCGATTTGAACTGCTATCGCACGCTCTTCCTCCCTCCTCCATTTGCCTTCACCCTTCCTTCTGCCATTGTTCAATCATATTCTCCATGGAGGGAACAAGCTGGAAACGACCCCGTTATTCTTGCCCTGATCTAAAAGATGACGTGGTGGGGGAGCTCATTGATCGGTGCGATGTCATCATCTCGGCTAGCATGGCAGGTTCGTTCAAGCCCATTCTCGACTCAACTAATAAGATCATTACAAGGAACCCAAGGGTCAAGGAGCGGTTTGATCTCCCTTATCTTCTTCGCTATAAGCATGTTCGCATGGGCGCGGACGATGGAGGCCTCGCCTTGTGCAAGTTGATGCCGCTTGATAATGATACGTGTGATGTCAAGATGCCATTGCTTAAGGGTAAGTCCTGGGCTAGCGCAAATGGAGATTGGGTTGTTTATATTGGGTACAATTGCGAGTGGAAACTTGTGAATGTGTACACTCCTCAGCGGATTCCACTTCCAAAAATCTCAGAGTGCCTTGAGGTTGAGCACACAGATGATCTACGTACGTTCAAATACGATCATGCTGACTGTCGTCTACTGAAGATAGCAATTTGTCGAGTTCCCAACCGCTCTTGGAATTACAAGAACTATCAAGTTGTTGCTATCTTCGACAAACTTGTTGTCGTCCTTCGTGGTTCGACTGGATGGATATTGCTCAAAAATCAGTTTCTATACACGGATGTGTACTGTGATGCAATTGAATACAAGGATCTTGTGTTTGCTGCCACCACTCGTGGCACTGTTTTTGCATGCGATCCTCGTAGTTTCGGTACATTTGTCTTCCACCGTAATTATAATTGTTTCATCCACATGCATGCGGGTTAGCAAATTTCCCTTTACTAATTAACCTTCTTCTTGTGTTTCCAAGATCCTGTGAACATTCCACCACCTATACTTGAAAAAATTTATAAGCAAGGGGGAGATGACGATGGTGATGATCACGAGCATGAGGAGAAGCAGAACTATATACTCAATGGCGCCTGGCAACTAATTCTGATGGATCACCTCTTCTTGTCTGTATACAGTGCACTCAGACTGTTACTACTGAGGAAGCAGGTGTTGTCTCCCATGGTCGCCCTCTCCTGACCTATTCCAACACCCGTTGCATGGTATTCAAGATGGATACTAGTGTGCTAGCGCCAACACCTTCTCCCTGGTTCAGTATTGATAGTCTTGGAGCAAACTCGCTCTTCCTTGGACCAAACCATCCAATGATGGTGAAAGGCGATCCAGCTATTGACGCAATGTTACTACCATTTATGAGAAGCAATTGTATCTATACCTCGGACATTTCGGTGGTTCCCTACCCTGGTCCTGATATATGCCGCTTCAACCTGGATGATCAGTCCTGCGTTGCTCTCAATATTGACAATAGTTGGCCCTTTCCAGAGCACCTATGCTACAAAGCAAGCATTTCCAACTCCGAGGATTGGTTGAGTTGAAGTTCATTTCATTGCTTGTTATTTGTTGTGTGATGAAAACTTTAGTATTTGCTAGAATGTTTTGTTGGAAATAATCTATAATCCAACATGTATCCTCGTTGTCGTTGTGTGTTGATGACTTGTTGTACTTAATGAATGGTACATTTTTAGCTGCAAATGCATGTCATAGACTCAATTTGTGAATGGTTTTCAAGTCACTTCTTGGAGTGTGAGCACCGTAGTAGCACAGCCAGCATCTGGTTAGTATATGAAGTTGTCACATCACATAGATCCAACCTAATATTGGAGTATGCTAGCCCTCCACCGGCGTGCCGCTTCAAATGGCGGAGGAAGTGAGAGGTCGCGTCACCTTGTGTCTAGATCAGAGATGCCACGTGTAACAGATGAATGACTCCAAGTTCGACCACCGTGATGCTAGGTGCGAGCCAAGGAACACTATTGGAGAGACCCCCCCTCATAATTTTCCTACATTTGTCGTTTGATTCATAGGATAGAATGCTATAGGATTTTATTTCCTATGTAATCATGTTTCAATTGGCAATCTAGCATCCACTTCAACTTTTGTTTCACTTCCTTTGTTCCTACGAAGAGAGTACTTTCTCTAAATGATGTGCCGCTGCAAGAGCCGCCTATATTAATTAACCATGCTATAAAAAGATGGACCATCTTTGGCTATAGTAGTATTGTACTAGGTTAGTAGGTGACCTTGCGCTTGGCTCTTCTCCTCTTCCGGAAGTCGAACAATAATGATGGTACAACAGTAGTACTTCTGGCAATCTAACACCAAATGAACTACTGCACGTCCACCGCTTGTAAGCAAAATTTCTCCTCGTGTTGCGAGCCACCGCGCATGCGTTGGTGAGGGAGAAGGCGTAGTAAGAAAGCTTCTCATCGTTCTGCGAGTTGACGGGACACATCAAAGTTATTTATTAGTACTCTCTTCAAAAAGGGTCGACCATGTCCATGGCTACCATCACGTGCTCTGTCATTGAGTACATGCACTATTCACATGCCATCGAGGAGAAAAAATATTGCGTAGTACTAGGTGCCATCGAAGTGCATGGCTCATTTACGCACTGCATATCTCCATTTTCTTGCATGACACGCCACCTTGATGCTAGATGTCCCGCGTGTCATGGAGGCATATAGTATGATTTTGTAAAATGGAGGCATATAGATGTCCCGCGTGCCGGCAACAGGATGAACAAATCTCATGTCTTAAACGAAAGAGTGGAAGAACATAGATTCCCGACGATCAAGAAGGAGCTACAAACCTCGGGGTGGAGCGTCTGCACTCATAATATTTTATATTATTCAGCGATATAAAACCAACCAAATCTCTCCACGTTCCTATACCATTCCATAGTACTATGAGAATAACTTTGAACGTAAGCCACTGATTCACTCTATCCAATGGTCATAGTTGGAAAATCCAAACAAAACCAAGCATTGGATCAACTTTTTTTCGAGATCAACTCTTTTAGCACTTAGATTGTTGTCGCCTGTCCACGTAGCCCACCTATATATCCGCTCACGTGTGATGACCACATGAGCTATCCACTCAGATTGTATGTTAAAAAATAAAGGTCGATAACTAATGCGGCACCTCGGGCCAACGCGGCCAGATCGCATTTTGCACGAGAAATTACACACCATGTTTCATTGACATGTGGTCCCGTTCCAACATGTCAGTGAGACGACGACGAGTCCTTTTGTACAATTTCTAAAAGGACGTGTAGGCCGAGGCGCCTCTTCGTGTATCGTGGCAAACTGGCAACCGTCCACCGACTCTTCGCCTTTCCCTCTCGATTTGGAACTGCTGTCGCACGCTCTTCCTCCCTCCTCCATTTGCCTTCACCCTTCCTTCTGCCATTGTTCGATCGTCTTCTCCATGGAGGGAACAAGCCGGTAACAACCCCGTTATACTTGCGCCGATCTGAAAGATGACGTGGTGGGGGAACTCATTGATCGGTGCGACGTCATCACCTCGGCTAGCATGGCAGGTTCGTTCAAGAACATTCTCAACTCAACTAATAACATCATTACAAGGAACCCAAGGGTCCAGGAGCGGTTTGATCTCCCCTATCTTCTTCGCCATGACCCTGCTAACTGATGTGGGGACGAGGGAAACCTCGCCTTGTGCAAGTTGATGCCACTTGATAATGATACATATGATGTTAAGATGCCATCGCTTGAGTGCAAGGCTTGGGCATGCGCAAATGGAGATTGGGTTGTTTATATTAGGTACAATTGCGAGTGGGAACTTGTGAATGTGTACACTCGTCAGCGAATTCAACTTCCAAAAATCTCTAAGTGCCCTAAGGTTGAGCACACAGATGATCTATGTACGTTCAAATATGATCATGGTGACTGTCGTCTACGGAAGATAGCAATTTCTCGAGTTCCCAACCGCTCTTGGAATTACAAGAACTATCGAGTTGTTGCTATCTTCGACAAGTTTGTTGTCGTCCGTCGTGGTTCGACTGGATGGATATTGCTCAAAACTCAGTTTCTATACACGGATGTGTACTGTGATGCAATTGAATAAGAGGGTCTTGTGTTTGCTGCCACCACTTATGGCACTGTTTTTGCATGGGATCCTCATAGTTTCGGTACATTTGTCTTCCATCGTAATTATAATTGTTTCATCCACATGCATGCGAGTTAGCAAGTTTCCCTTCTCTACTAATTAACCTTCTTCTTGTGTTTCCAAGGTCTTGTGGACATTCCACCACCTATACTTGAAAAAATTTATAACCAAGGGGGAGATGAGGACGAGGAGGGCCGATATACTCAGTGGCGCCTGGCAACTTCTGATGGATCACTCCTTCTTGTCTGTATACAGCCCACTGCTGATGTTACTACTAAGGAAGCAGGTGTTGTCTCCCATGGTCGCACTCTCCGGACCTATTCCAACACCCGTTGTATGGTATTCAGGATGGATACTACTGTGCTAGCGCCAACACCTTCTCCCTTGTACCGTATTGATAGTCTTGGAGCAAACTCGCTCTTCCTTGGACAAAACTATCCAATGATGGTGAAAGGCGATCCAACTGTTGTTGACACAACGTTACTACCATTTATGAGAAACAATTGTATCTATACGTTAGACATTGCGGTGGTTCCCTACCCTGATCGTGATATAGTAGGTCGCTTCATCCTGGATGATCAGTCCTGCGTTGGTCTCGAGATTGACAGTAACTGGCCATTCCTAGAAAATCGCTTGTGGTTCAAAGCAAGTGTTTCCAACGCCGAGGATTGGTTGAGTTGAACTTCATTTCATTGCTTCTATTTGTTGTCTGATGAAAACTTTAGTATTGATAATGTATCCTCGTTGTCGTTATGGGTTGATGACCTGTTGTATGTAATAAAATGATATGCCTGTGAAAAACTTACTAAATTTATGAATGGCTTTCGAGTCGCTTCTCTGAGTGGGTGCTGTGACGAGGCAAAAAAGTATTTTCCAAATACATAATTGTACGTGCATTGCAACAGGTTATCGGATGAGGCCAATCAACAATAGTACACTATTTGTACTAGCTTCACATGCTGCACTATCTCTACATCTACGTAGGTAATACAACAAGTTTTAAACTTGAGACCAGCCACCCATCCTCATAAAGAACACTTTTTAACCTAGCACAGGCTCCGGGAAATTTGGCCATAGTGTGAGGTGGGCCATATGTTAATGTGTTCGTTGTACGTAACCAGCACCTCAAATCCTCGACACTACTACTATAAGTAGTAGGAGTAGTAGGGTGGTATGGGCCAGAACAAGCATTCACGTCCAGGAGTACGGCACACGCCACCAGCATGACTTCCATCTGACACCATATTTGTTGGAGTCCGTGCTACAGCAATCTCTTCAACCTTGTCGTTTCTCTAACTCAGCCATCGCACGGCGGGCGAGGTGGGGGTTTGCCGATAGTCGGTTTCCTCAACTGCGGTCCCACTTGTAAGGCCAACTCCAATGCATGACCCCAAATGGACCTCCATTTTTCCCGGATTCTGTCCATTTGGGTAGGGCAATGGGGTCGTGTCCGGGCCATTTCTCGGATGTGGTGGCCGTGAGCCGAACGTGTGGACGCATCCCGGCTGCATACATTTTTCTTTGCAAACACATATCTTTTTTCATCATTGATTTTTTGGTACATGGAAATACATCACCAAAATTTTGACTAGAAAAACAAGAACCACAAGAATACATTTTAGAAGATATCCAAATTCCATAACTGCTCCTGTAAATTGGATTAGTGCCTTCTCGATGCATTCATTGTTGATCTGCGGAGGCTCGATCCTGCATGCTTCTTTCTTCTTCGAGTGTAAAGAAGTAGACGTGTCTAGCCTCTATTCTATCAACAAGTGCACTAGTCTCATCTCTAAGCCTCTATGCTAGCTAAAAGTGCTAGAACATCTACTAAATTGCGCTCTATCAATATATCGTTGTACTATTCTTCCCAATACCAAAACATGCATCCATTCTACACAATAAAATTTTAAGTTAGCACAACTAGTCTAACCCGAGAGCACAGCTGAAGATTTGGTCAAGTTCTTCCTCCTTTTGCCAACGCATGGGACATCCAGCATGCAGGTCGTGTCATGCAAGAAAATAGAGTGGTAGGTGAAGCCACGTGATGTGCATCTTGGGTTAAGCTGTAAATAGAATCTTACTACTCTTGACTAACTCAAAAAGCAGCCATCGAAGATCTTTATTGGATTTGTTTTTCATCACCAGCACGTCGAGGTGAAAGTTGTGCAGGTTCAGTGGGTCCTCTTATGTTTTCACTGACATGTGGGACCGCATATGAGCGCGTCTGCTGGCTGGCTGAGAAGAGAGATAGAGGAGGGCTGAGCACGGACTCCAGGAAATTTGTTCTACGTAACCAGCACTTCGATATAGTGGGGTGGCATGGGCCATAACTAGCATTCATGTCTAGCAGTACAGCACACGCCACCCACATGAGTCCCATCCGACATCAATTTTCTTGGAGTCCGTGCTAGCTACAGCCATATCTTCTTCCTCCTGTTTTCTCAGCCATCGCGCGGTGGGCAGGGTGGGGGTTTGCCGATAGTCGCTTTGCTCAACTGCGGTCCCACTTGTAAGTGAACATGCAACACAACACACATTCCCCCTTGAGCGGCGTGCCGGACAAACCGTGTGGGGGTGCGACGCAAACACGGCAGGCTTTTCCTACTTGTAACTTGTAAAATTTGGTTCTGTTCCATGGAGCGACCGATAGATAGAAATAATGATTTTCCCTAGAGTAATGAGAAGTTTGGTTCCGGTGCGGTTCATGCATGGAGTACGTACAAAAATTATGAAGTTGATGCGAAAGGTAAGATAATTACTAATAGTACCATATACTAGTACATGGATTTGACGGAAAGATAAAGATACATGCGAATCCATCAACGACGTCCTCACGCCCTAGTGCACCGGGTCACCAACCGACGTGTGAGGAGCAGCGGCGTTGGCGGCAAGCTCAACGTGCTTCTGAACAATGTCGTCCAAGGTTGCCCTGCGGTCCAAGAAGGCCAGCATCCTATCGTCCTCCTCTTGAATGTAGTAGTCCTTGTGGACGATTTCAGCGTAGACATGGATGATTATGTCGATGGTGTCTTGCTGTGCCAGGCGCTGCGTGGCGAGCGCGACCTTGAGGTGGACATTCTCCGGCGCGACGGCGGGCAGTCGCAGGGCCACCAGTGCGTCGAAGAGGTTGTCACCATAGAGGTCATTGAGGGTGGCAGGCATCGCAGAGCCTGGGAGCATGGGCTGGAGGCGTACGTCAAGGTCGTCCGCGAGCTTCTTGACGACGGTGAACTTGTCGAGGAAGCCGACGAGGACCTCGTCGAACAAGGAGACGAAACTGTCGTCCAAGCGGCCCTTTGCCCTGGCGGCCTCAAGCACTACCTGGAGACGTTCCTCGGTGCCGGGCCGCAGGCCGGCGTCGTGGACCATCTGGCACAGCCGGCTGATGCTCGCGCTCATCGCCTCCATGGGTCTAGCTTCTAGTCAACTGATCTTGCGATTGGAGTGATCACTCTTGCCATTGGGTGTGTAGGTGCGTAGGATTTTGTAGATTGGACTGACAAGAGCCTTTATATGAGAAGTGCACACTGCATTGAATTCACGTGCGTGTTGGCCATCTACTCCTCGCCCCTCTACTCCACCTGCCTTTGGCTGTATGACAGGTTGGCCAGCCACCCGTTGGGCCCACGTGTCATACACCCAAAGGCAGGTGTAGTAAGTCAATGAAGCTACGTCCCCCTCCGTGCCCGTGCATGCTTTCAATGACTTGAGACTACCAAACATCACATGCAGTGGTTAGTTCATTGCATGTAATCCTATTAAGTAGCAAGAAGACAAGTTACCTCGCTGATAGGAATAAAACAATACACCATGTATTTATTTACAGAGGGATTAGTACATTTTTTGTGACATGCATTACTAGATATTGCTAGTCAAATACTAAATCCAGATGGACGTGGTAGTACTACTAAATCCAGACGGTGGTGCTAGTACTACTAGTAGTAGTACTACCAATGTAGTAGCACTATACTACCCGTTGGTCAAATTATTACATGTTGCTCCTCACAGTGCAGTGACAAGACCCTACGTCAGAGATGACACCTGAGTATAGGCGTCGTGTTCGGCATACCATAGTCAGCCTCACCGTCTGCAGTCACTATCATCATGGCTGTAGACCTAGCCTGCTTACAACTAGCCGTGTTCGACATAATTTCCCATGCGTAGATGCCCGTGCATTGCATGGAACACCAAGATTGGGGTGGACGGCACCGGCAGCGGCCATCGCGCCAGATTTTTCCATGGCCTTCTAGATGTGGTGGGGAGGAGATAAGGCTGATTGTGAGAGACAAGGAGTTGTTTGTAAATAGGGAACAAGTGCGGGCATCTTTTTGCAAAACTGGAGAAGTTTGGTTTGTATGCGTCAGATCTAGATCCAACGGCTATTGGTGAAAGATGGTAGGCACAACATCATCACCAACTCAGGACCTGTTTGATTTGCAGGATTTTGAAAACGCAGGAATAGGACATGGCAATATTACAAGTTTCAAACTGATATTACAAATGTTAGGAGTAATGCTGCACCTACGAAGAGGGAATTACTAGGAAGTTTATGTAAGAACTTTCGTTACTTTAGGTGGATGCAGCATTATCGTACAAACTAAAATCCACTGCCCTGACAAGTCACTAATGGGCAAATAAGTTTTTGAGTCTCTGGCCACTTGATGTTTCGAAAACAAATTCAGCTTCTATGGATACTTTGTCATTTAGGCTTAGACGCTTGCGGTGATCAGCACGCCATTCATTGTTGTGCTAGAGAACGCCAAACCTCATTACCTTGAGCACACTTGCCTCCAGAATAAAGAACCTGGCCAATTTAATCTCAGATGTGCTTCCTCGGTAGTCGATCAAATCAATTTCTGTAAGATGGAGATCAAGGAATTCGATGAGATTGTTATAGTGCAGCACATTTTTCACTTTCGGGTCTTTTTTTATCTGGAAAAGAAGAGAACATATTAGAGCAACTGGCTGTATGAGATTGTCGTGTCATCAAGAGGTATCAATATCATTCGCTCATACGATAGGGTTGGCTGGCTAGTGATATTTTTTTCACTCTCTCTCTCTCTCTTTCTCTTTCCTCTCATTTACCTAGGAGTACGGGAAAAGCTTGGGCATTTGTTGCCTTCCACTATGTGGCCGATGCCATAATATGCATCAATGTCAAATCAAAAGATTTTGGCACCGCTCTCACGATGTGAGAGAGTTGGCACCGCTGTGCACACAGACCCACATGTATAAACAAATCACTCAAACCAACTACACCAGCCTCTCACTCTCCCAAACAAGTGTTTTTTTATTGCCGTAGTCCTCTCTCTCTCCCACGCAAGTGTTTTTTCATTGCGTGAGTTAATTTGGCACCGGAGAAAAGTAGGTGATCCAGATTGGGGCACCATGTGAGCCATGGAGGAGCATCGATGACAAATGCATCACAAGTGAATTTGGCACGTGTTTTGGCCTACATAGTGGAAGGCCGTTATAGCCCACTTTTGTACTACCTCTTATTTAGTATAAAATTTTGACCATATATTTATGTAAGAAAATACCAATGCATGTCACTAAAAATTACACCATTTGAAATTATGTTCAAATACGAATCCTACGATATAGTTCTTAGTGACATGCATTAACATTTTGTCAGTTAAATCTATGGTCAAATTTTGATACTACAAAATAGGAAGGGTAAACCAGGACGGAGGTAGTACTTGCTCTTAGGGTAACCATAGAGTTACTGGAGTAGTCTAAGTTACTTTCCACTATGACTAGCCTAGGCTACTATAGTAGTACAACAAAAAAACGATGCAGGTGATCACATGAGAAAAAATACTAAAAACATTTCTTTCGGTGCAGTGCATAGATGCAATTTTGAACACTACACTTGTCATCGTAATTTGGGAAAATTACAAAAAATTTGAGCTACGTTGTGATTACCATTTACTAATAGGAAAGAAGCTTCACCTCGATGAGTAGCTTCTCCGTGCACGGAAAGCATGTAAGGAATCCAACAACTTGATCTAGATTGGGGCCAATCGATTTTATTGCCAAGATCTTCACTATGCACATAGACTGGGTCAAGCTTGTGGGAATCATTTTCTGGAAGACGGTCGTAAATACATCAAGAAGAAATTTAAAAATGTGAATTTCATGAATACGGAGAAGAAGATGAGTGTTGTACCTGAACGATTACGGATCCAATAAAGAGTTCGGAGAATTTGGCAGACGAGTGCACCAATGCTGTCAATTTCAGCGCATCAATGACCCTAATTTTTGTTGGACCTTCTAGATCTGATACAGGCAATCTCTCCAGGAAAGGCGCATTCTCAATGACCATAACGTGGAACAGCTGGAGTGATCTCTTCCCAATTGATGTCTTGTTGCAGGGCCAGCAAGACACATAAATCCATCGGAGATTCATCGAGGCGATGTGGAGGCTAATGAACCCGTGGATCTGCTCTAGACGAAGGTACTCGAGCGCAGTACAGCTGTGGAGCAAGTGCTCCATAGCCTTCTTCGAGATGACAACATTGAAGAGGTCGAGCTTCTTGAGTTGAGGGAGAAGAAGGGCGGGCATGGCATTAATTTGGGGAAGATAGCAGGAGCTGAAGCTGGCGCGGCGCAGCGTTGGCGCGAGGCGGAGCGCGGACGTCGGCAGAGAGCGACATCGTCTAGCTTCAAAGTTGAGCTCCTCGAGCTGATCTAGAGCGGGGGATAAGAACCACTCGTCAAACTTGGGTTGGACCTTGCAGTTGGTACTGAACATGCAGATGTCAAGGCATCTGGCTGGCCCAGGGTGTGATGAAAGGATCTTGGAGACTGCGGCCATGCATTTGCAATCCCCGTCGCAGAGGCAGCTGTCGACGGTGAGGTTGAGGGGGACGTGGCACCAGAGGGGGCGCCACCGCCAGGAGAGTAGGGCAGTCCGTACAGTAGATTTGGTGGGGAGGACGCCGATGATGACGAGCAGCATGTCATCGGGGAGGCTGCTGATGAAGTCCGAGCTCGCAGGATGCGGTTTTGGCTCGAGCCGCCTCCGCTTGTTGGCTGCCTCGCCGTCCATCTCAACCGGCAGCGACGTCGGTGTACACGTGTGTTGTTGTGTGTTGTGTGCTGGGTGTGCGCGAGTGCGTCCTTCTATGCATGCCACCGCGCAGTGGTGAATTGTGTGCGAGTGCGTCCTCCACACGGAAGAAGTGTGTCCCCAATGCGCCCTCAATTTACTAGCGTGCGGGGTGCTACCCCGAGTGGTTTCAAATTTGTTTACTTCACCGCGTGTCAGATGGGCCTCTAGTTTACTTATTTTCACCCACTGCCACATGGGCTAGCACACGAAGATACAGAACACAAACTGACAAAGCAGCATGTGGACTGGTTGACCGGTCAACTAAACAATATACGGAGCTATATGCTAACACAGTGAGCGTATAATCCGTCGGTATAGAGTGTTCGTGTGAAAGGGGAGGCCCGTGAGAGATAGCAGAGAGAGAAAGAGACACTCCCTCCATTAGATAATGTAGTTCCAACATTTTTTTAAAGTCAAACTTTTGAAACTTTGACCAAGTTTATAAAGAAATTACTTATATCTACAATACCAGAGATAAATGATAGTATGAAGTAAGTACATGTTGTGATGAATCTAATGATCTTTCCAGATGTAAATGTTTTTCTCCACATATACCTGGTCAAACTTTTCTGAGGTTTGACTTTTCAAAACATCCATATGTTTATGGACGTGAGAGAGTCCCTAACTAGAGAGAGTGTGTGAAATAGAAAGAGTGAGTGAAAAAAGTGTGCGTGCGTGTGTGAAAGAGACATGGACAACACTCGATAAAAGTCGAGAAAAAACATGTGTCTTATGCAAACATATCACACATGCATCTTCGATAACGGAAGCAAGGTGAGGAGATAGTGTGTGGTTGTTTGCAACCGAGAGAGCAAGACCCCTAGCACATGGACAAGAGGGGTCTGACAAACAAGGGAGAGAGGTCGAGAGAGATGTACCGAGAAAATGTAGACATGGGGAGGAGAGAGTGTATGTTTGTCATAGAGAGATCCCCTGGAGATCGTGATGGGACTACATGGGTGGGAGATCGAGTGACAAGGTGTGTGCGTGATAGAAGATACCACGAGAGATATCGAGATAGACGTATGGATGGAAGGAGACAATACGTGTGTTCCTGATGGCTAGTGAGAGATAATCATACTTAGGGGGGGAATGCTTGCGCCTATGATGGAGTGAGGGATTATGGTGCTTATTAGGGGGGTGCGTGTCACATAGAGAGAGAACAAGGGCGGAGAGTGTTGGATGGGTCTATATGTATAGCGCGAGTGAGACATGTGTATGTGTGAACAAGGGAGATATAAAGTTTGAGAGAGATTGAGGAGCCCCGGTATGCCTAAGTGGTGCGTCAGATAGCTGAGAGGGGGAAAGAGATTTCCATCCGCTCGATAATGAAGTGCATGTAATTTTTTTAGAAGTCAAACTTTTTAAACTTTGATTAGGTTTACACAAATATTATTTATATCTTCAATACCAAAGATACATCATATGAAACTACATCTCATGGTGAATCTAATGGTATATGGTTGCCGTTCCAGATGTAATTGTTTTTCTCCACGTACATGGTCAAACTTTGTGATGTTTGACTTTTCAATAAATCAATGTGCTATGGACTGAGGAGAGTGCCTAAGTCGAGAGGGATCAAGTGCATGTGAAGGAGAATGAGTAAGTGTGCAAAAAGAGTATGTGTGTCAAAGAGAAAGTGACAACAAACGATAAATTAGAGAGAGAGTGCGTTTTTTCGTTTCTTAGGCGAACATATCACGCATGCATCTCCGAGATAGAAAAGCGAGGCGAGGAGATACACGAGGATAGCTAGTGTGTGATTGTTTGCAACGGAGAGAGACACCCCTATAGCACATGTCCAATAGAGGTCTGGGCAACAAGGAACAAAGGTCGAGAGGGACACATGGAGAACATAGACACATGGGGAGGGCGAGAGGGTGTGTTTGTGATAGAGAGACCCCCTCAAGATTGTGAGGGGACTATATGGATGGGAGATCGAGGGAGGTGCGTGCGCGATAGATAGATGCCCCGAGAGAAATCGAGATAGACCATGCACATGTTTGTGATGGAGACTAAGATTAGCTAGTCATATACATATAGGAGGGACTGCGTGTGCCTACAATTGAGTGAGAGACCATCATACTTGGCTAGCTAGGCATGAGATTGTGTGTGTGTGTGCATGTGAGATGGAGAGAGAACGAGCTAGATGGGCCTGTCGAGTGCGAGTGAGATATGCATGTGTATGTGTGACCTAGTTAGATGGAGAGTTTAGGAGAGAGTGGGAAGATCTCCGAGACGACGGAGTGGTGCATGAGAGAGTTACGGGCAACGAGCCAAGGAATTTGTGTGCATATGATGAGTGCACCCAAGATATCTAGCTTGGACTAGAGAATCATACATAGTGTGCGAGAGAGACCTATAGATGGAGTATATATGCATGCGAACTAGAAAGACCCCCCCCCCCATGCACACACACAAAGAGAGAGATGGAGAGAAAGAGAGAGGACCAACAAGGGTTGTGTGTTGGATGCGTGCGACAGAATTGAAGATTGTCGGCGAGAGAGAGAGAGAGAGAGAGAGCAGGAGTCCGGGAGAGGGGGAGGTCGCGTTTTATGCATCAAAGACTGATATAAACCATGTTTCAATATAAACTTGCATTCAAATATTTAAATTGGAGAACATGTTGTATGCAATCCACACATGAACGGATATATGTGTATATCAAACAAGTTCATTAATTTGACATTCAACATGTTCATGGAGTACTATAATACTGTACAACATGCTATTCGATTGAGGTGTTCAATTTTGGATTTAGTTCACTTTTTTGACCTGGTGAACGAGCTATTTCATTGAATCGAGATATTTCATTTTGGGTTTGATTCCCATTTTTGAGTGGGTTAACTATTTGTCATATAGTAAATCGCTAGCAACGAGCATGTAAAAACACATTACTCCCGAGCATCATCTCTCAAACTAAAAAAGAAGTGGCAAGCTAATATTTCTAAATTTGTTTCAAAACGACTTGGTAAGGAAGATGTGGATGCTCGTTCTCCCAAATTTTGAACGAACCGTTAAACATCCTCCGCTCGGTGGAATTCGCCCGAGCAAATAAATGGGAGACGCGGACGCATTAATTAGCCCATTGTGCATCGAGGGTAGGATCGTAACTTCATCCAAGCGCGCCTTCTCCTCGGCCGAAATGACATGTGCCGAATAATTCATAAACCATGGTCGGCAAAACATGCTCTCCTCGCACGAAATAGCTCGCACCTACTTTTTCAAAACACGCTCTCCTCGCCCGAAATTGCTCGCGCCCACTATATTTCAAAACACGCCCTCCTCGCCCGAAATCGCTCCTGCCCACTATTTGGGGAGAAGCAAAGTTACTCTACTATCCCCGACCCTCAGTACACAGACCAAAGCTGAGAAGCCTAAAGGCAGGGGTAGAACTGTAACTCCCCCTCACATTTCAGACAAATGCGTCCTTAAAACATG
>NC_057803.1:423510799-423526817 GCF_018294505.1 Triticum aestivum | reverse complement strand
AAATCACCTTCTCCCCGGAAGCTCCCTTCTCCCGAGCCGCGAAACCTTAGCCCCTCCTCCATGGCGCCCCCCACCGCACCAATTTCATAGCCGCCCTCCTCCCTAATGCCAGAGATGTTGTCCATTTGTCGTCGTGTGCCTCTTACTCGGTGCTGCTGGAGCTGCCTCGACGACGGCCGTGTGAACCGTACCAGAGTCGATTCACCCATGCCGTTGTTCACGACGCTGGAGCGGCTCCAACTTTAGATCCGTCCAGAGTCCCGGCGCTGCTTCCCTGTAGCCGTCGACCGTCACGACATCATTGTTTCCCTACCGCCGGTGGCCACCGCAACCGCGCTGGCCTCACCGACTCGGCAGCTGGACCTGCCTACTTCACCATGCCGCCAGATAGGTCGCACCCTCATCTCAAATCACTTCATTTAGGCATCAGTTGTCTGAATTTTTATTCTGGGCCAATCGATTCCCAATGGGAAGCAGCACCCCTCGAGGGGCGGAGCTCCTAGGCTGCCGGTTGGCTGGTGTCTAACGTAAGGGTGCGGGGCCGCAAGTTCGCCACGGTAGCAGCGCTTAGATGGCTATCTTAGAGTTGTGTGTGTTCAAGGTGTTGTCGCCACCAGATTTGGATGATGGGGAGTCTTTGTGGATTGGCCTGAGGGCGGTGCAACCATGGCAGTGCGGTGGGGCGGGGAGCGGGGTTTTGGCCAGGGCCACGGACGACGAGGCAAGCTGCTCTACCGTTGGTCACTGGCTCTTAGGGGAAGATTCCTAACAGTGTCAGCCGGGAGGCACAAGACGGCCATCAAGCCATCCGGCGTAGATCGGACAGTACCAAAATAAAATAAAATCGTCTGACCCCAATTTAGTCTCAGTCAATAGACGTGTGACCACTCTCGTACCTTGCTGTTGATCTCTTAGTGTATTTCTTCAGATCAAAGAGATGTGTCGTTCTTCACATTATGTGTTATCTGCATCTTCAGCCACACTGTCTTCCGAATCACCGCAGCTGCTCCAACAAGGGAAGCATACACCAGAAGGGAGCTATGGTCCCCACTCAACAGTTCCCTGCATCGAATGCGCGAGCCCGACATGGACAGCCACAACAACTGCAGGGCCATCGACAAGTCAACACAGGATGCTCACTCCTATGGATGGCAGCCAAATAGGTTCTATCCATAGTTCAGCTAAGATACTTGTTCTTTAGGTAACGTTGTTCCATAGTTATCATCCATCAGCCAATGCTATCCCACGGGCTGGTGATTATAGTATTATACCACTTCTAGTATTACCTATGTTGTTCTTTAATACTTTTGTGTGCCATCTAGTTAATCTCGAGTACAAACGATACATATTCTGTAGCTTTCATCTGTGTTCTCCCTTTAGTTTTTGAGACCTGTTGCTGCTAGTTAACCCCAGTCCTACTATTTATGTCGTCTCCTACAAGCACTCATTACATAAATCTAACTACTCGTTGTCTTCCATGCATGTCAGATATAATTGCACACACTGATATATCCACAAGAACCTCACGGAGCAATGTAAAGGCCAATAAACTTGATGTCAATGATACCCAATAGGATGGAACATGTAAAGGCAGTTCTTCAGAAGACTTGCAGAAAGATGTTGAATCCTCTTCACCCCACAAGGTCCTTGCTCTAACTTGGCCCGTGATATGGGTACAACATGCATATAATGTCCTGGAGTGTATCTACTCTGTTGCAATGACATGTGCTTAGCATGCTAATCATGCATGTAAATATGTCATGCCTTCCTGTTTTTCAGTACCTATTCCATTCATGATAACATGTTTCCAAATTCAAGTACTGTAATTCTACCCTATCGCAATGCCATCTGCTTAATTTGGACATCATGCTTCTGAATATCTTATGCATTGTTATTCATCAGTACGTACTTCATATGTCTACCATACCATGTTTTTTTACATTGAAGTGTTGTTCTAGTGCTCTGTTGCAATGCCATCTTAGTTTCCCAATCATACACATGTATACTACCTTAGTTTTTTATGTACGTATTCGGCTAGCATACAGTTTTACATTCAACTAGTGTTTTTTTACTGTGTTGTCCTATCATATCCCTAGCTCTTACACCATACTCCCTCCGTCCAGATTACATGTTGCCGAAATGGATAAAAAAGGATGTATCTAGAACTGAAATACACCTAGACCCATCCATTTTTTCCGGATGGAGGGAATACATGTCAATATGTCATGCCTTTCTATTCTTCGGTACCTATTCCATCTCTCTGTTGTAGCATGTTTTATAACTGAAGCACCATTCTTCTATACAAGGCATGCAAGGGGAAGACGACTATGTTAGAATCTGAAGGGTTACAAACCAGGTCTTTGCAAAAGATCCAAACGCCAGGACATAATAAACCAACTCCAGTTTTTATAGATACTGCTCCATCACAGAGAAACCCAACTCCTACTGATAATAAGCAGATTCCAGTGGCCAAAGAACTAGTTCGCTCTAGTCCAGCAAAAATATGTCAAGTCCATTCTAAGAAGCATGTGTGTATCCTTGCATCATGAAATTTTATAGCATGTTGATCATATTTTCTACATGTTTCTTACCCATCTCTCTTTTAGAAAATAAGCTTAACAGATAGAAGAATTTCTGCACTGGTATCGTCTGTGAGGAAAGATTCTTGCAGGAATTCTCTGTACTCCAATGCAGATGTAAGTACCTATTGTATATCACTATATTTTTACATCAGCATGTATTTTGTTAATCGGCGTGAATCCAACCTTTATCTGATCTAAATTTAGTTGTAGCAAAATGTATGGTTAAAGGCTGCAATGTTGATTTTTGTAAGGAAAATTGCCTGGTAGTTTTGCATCCTAAGCTGCATGAGTGTACTATCTCATATTAGTGGGTTTGATTACTTTGGTTTTGCAGTGGGTTTTCAGTGTTTTTTTACTGTGTTGTCCTGTCGTATCCCTAGCTATTACATCATACTCCCTCCGTCCGGATTACATGTCATAGAAATGGATCAAAATGGATGTATCTAGAACTGAAATACGCCTAGACCCATCCATTTATTTCCGGATGGAGGGAATGCATGTCAATATGTCATGCCTTTCTATTCTTCAGTACTTATTCCATATCTGTTGTAGCATGTTTTATAATTGAAGCACCATTCTTCTATATAAGGCATGCAAGGGGAAGACGGCTATGTTAGAATCTGAAGGGTTACAAACCAGGTCTTTGCAAAAGATCCAAATGCCAGGAGATAATAAACCAACTCCATTTTTCATAGATACTGCTCCAGCACAGAGAAACCCAACTCCCACTGATAATAAGCAGATTCCAGTGGCCAAAGAACTAGTCCGCTCCAGTCCAGCAAAAGAATGTCAACTCCATTCTAAGAAGTGTGTGCGTATCCTCGCATCATGAAATTTTATAGCATTCTGATCATATTTTCTACATTTTTCTTACCCATCTCTCTTTTAGAAAATAAGGTTAAATGATAGAAGATTTCCTTCATTGGGATTATATTCGAGGAAAACATCTTGCGGGAATTCTCTGTGCTCCAATGCTGATGTAAGTACCTGTTGTATATCACTATATTTTTACATCAGCATGTATTTTGTTAATCGGCATGAATCCAACCATTGTCTGATCTAAAATTAGTTGTAGCAAAATGTTAAAGGCGCCCATGTTGATTTTTGTAAAGAAAACTGCCTGGTAGTTTTGCATACTGAGCTGCATGAGTGTACTATCTCATATCATGCACATTACTGAATTGTAGTGCTGCTCTGGTTGCTCATTCATTCATTGTGTCAATGTTTCTTTCGTATTATCTTACCTAGCTGATGATAGATGTGCCATATTGTGTTAATTTGGTGTTGGCTAGTTTCCCAAACGTTCGTTGTGCCAATGTTGCTTTCCTATTATCTGACTTGGCCAATGATGGCAATGCTAGTGTATTAATTTGGTGCAGGCTGCTGAAGATAAGAAGACAAACTCTGAAAATAGCAAGGCAGCCCCATTGTTTCTTTCCAATAAATCTAGGCCAGGTAATATGCCAATAACTCATGATTAATCTGTTTGGTTCCCCTCCTAATTTATGTTATGATGCAGTGGTCAGGACACTCTCCACTATCAATAATACAAGCCTGCCAAAATTGACATCTGAATCTGTTCAGTATCCTCTGTCTCGAATGCAACGGAAAATGTATGTTTGTGAACCAATTAATGGTTGAAGGAATGATGGAAATGGTGGAGGAATCATAGGTGCAGAGTCGTGCGACACAACAACTGATCAATGTTTTCAGAGACAGTGTAGCAAAGCAGCAAGAACTTGCCCACATGCTTATGGGCGTCATCCGTGCTGAGGTTGCAGATTGTGATGTTGTAGATCATTAGGTTATGTTCATTTATTTGCACTGACATCAATCTTTGATTGCCCAGTGGATGTAATTTCCTGTAATATATGCTAGATGTGCAACGTTTTTCCCTGTATGTCATACCTTTGCTTGATCGGTTTTGGTCCTGTGCATAATTGCTCGTCATAATGGGCTCAAATTATCTAATTTGGCCTAAAGACATGTACAAACTTTAGTGGGCCCATTACGTTAATGGGCCGTTAGCAGGCCGAAAGTTAATGGTCGGCCCTCTTAACTCCTGGGTCATTAACAGGCTAACATCGAAGCGGGCAACAGGTGGGCTCAATTGATTTCATGGGCTGTTAACAGGCCGTTACTAAGTTCGGGCTACATATGGCCCAACTATACCGTGGGCCTTTAGCAGGCCGAAAGAGACAGCGGGCTTGTACTGGACCATGAAGAGCATGGGCCGCTAAGAGGCCGAAAGTCAGGTCGTATTGTAAATGGCCCAACTGTGTTGTGGCCCTTTAGCAGGCCGAAAGAGAAACCGGGCTGGTATTGGACCATGAAGGGCATGGTCCGTTAAAAGGCCAAAACTCAGGTCTGACTACAAATGGCCCAACTCATTTATGGTATGTTAATAGGCTGAAAGGCACACAGGGACGGGAATTGTCCCAACAATTAAATGGGTCGCTAAAAGGCCAAAACTCAGGTCCGACTACAAATGGCCCAACAGATATATGGGTCGCTACCAGGCTGAAAGACACACCAGGCCGGAAATTGGCCCAACAATTAAATGGGTCACTAAAAGGCCGAAACTCAGGTCCGACTACAAATGGCCCAACTGATTTATGGGCTATCAACAAGCTGAAAGACAAACCGGGCGGAAATTAGCCCAATATTTAAATGGGTCGCTAAAAGGCCGAAAGATGTACATTGTGAAAATTGGCCCATCCACTGAATGGGCCGTTAACAGGCCGAAATCTCATCGGGTCGATATTGAGCCCAAATATATAGCGGGCTATTAATGGGCTCGAACTGACGATGGGTTGCAATGGTGTCAAATCTTTAACGGGCCATTGACGGGCCTAATTGGCACATCTTGTATGGGTTGTGGGCTTAAATGGACCTGACACAAGTAGGCCTTATATGGGCCAGCCTGCTATTTTTTACTGGGCCGACCTTTTTCACCGGAATGGGCCACTATTGGTGTGATGGCCTGGCTTATTAGGGATGATAGACTGCTCATATCAATAAGGAATTCCTTCTTTTCTGGGAGCCTATTCGGATAGAACTCCAAAGTTAAGCGTGCTTAGCTTGGAGTAGTGTTAGGATGGGTGACCGATCGGGAAGTTGCTCCTGGGTGCGCATGAGTGAGGACAAAGTGCGCAGAAAAGACTAGTATTGATCTGTGGGGCCAGTCTAGATCCTGCCAGGAGTAACTACCACCGGTGGGTGTGTCTGAGGCGTTACAAGTTGGTAATCAGAGCCTTCCCCGACCTTAGGAGCCCACTTCTTGATCGAATTAGCTGTCGAGTTGAGTCTAGAAAAATGTTTTGAGTCATTTAGGAATTATATATCGGAGAGTTTAGGAATTCTTTTTACTCCCCAGTCCCTTCATCGCTCTGGTAAGGCATCCTGACGTAGAGTTTTGACTTTTCTCTTCTCAAATTTCACTAAAAAAATTTAGGATCACGCGGGTATCTTGGAATCGTTCCGATGGTTTTGTGACGAGAACATTGTTCTTGGTGCCTCCTGACATTTAGGGGTTGTGGCAGTGTCCCAGGGAGTTGAGCTCCGAGGTGTTATCGTCACAATTTTATCGTTGCAGTTCTGGAATACCTAAGATTAGTTTCGTCGACATCGAAAATCTCTTTTATGCAGTTGTTGGTGAGATAACCTCGACGCCACCCAGTACTGGGCGGGAGTTCGGGAGTATTGCCATAACTCGTATAACGGATGCTTTTCGAAGGTTGAGGTAGATGATTTCCGAAGGTTTCTTGGTTACGTGTTGAAGGATGGATACAGCTGGATGTAGGATTTGCTAGTTTGGGTGAGATATTATGCTTCCCCTGTATCCCCAACACCTGATTGCATAACCGGAAAATTTCGGGAGTTTATAAGTGGGAATTCAAGTAGCTCTTAGGATATCTTTCCGACAGATGTATGATACGAAATTGGGGTTCGACGTCTAGTGGTCTGCCTATTCACGGTTGGTTTTACAGTGGTCTCTTGTGTCTTAAAGAGTCCTTGGCTATGCCGACTCGGGGACGCTTCATATGTCATGTGCACTGCCTTGTACATGATGGTGTTGTACGATCGAGCCCGTGTAGGCCCCACCGCGAAAACTTCGGACGAAATCTCTATCATATGTTTGTTCCGGCTTATTCCGCAAGCCAATCCTTCATTTCTGTTTGGAGTTGTGGTATTCGAGTTGCTTCGAAGTCAAATGTTGATCCCATACCTTCCCTAAGCGGTGGTTTCATATTCCTATGTGAATACTGATCCTTCTCGATTATCGAGTTTGTCATTTCAATTTCTTTTCAACCGGCGCGTTTTCTCTTCAAGTGGATCCGGTCACTTAAACATCCGCAAGATCACCTCTTGGGTTTTCCAACGTTGTTCGTTTCATCTGTCCTCAAGTTGCCTTTGTTTTTCCCGCCCACCCACCCTTTTTCTTCAAGGACTAAGATTTTGTAATCCAGTATCATCTTATTGATGAGAAGCCTCTCCATTCGTTTCCCTTCAATCTTCTTACCCGGTGATTCTCATGAAAATACTAACGGAGCTTCAAGATCATCATTCATCATCCTTTTTCTTCTCCGGTGGATTCAATTCAAGCTTTGGGTGTTGATCATATCTTTTTTTCCTTGTTTCAAATACCCTCTCATGTCGGTGCTCCTCATATTCATTCACTTCTCGCTATTCTATTATTCTGTAGTGCTGAAGATATCTCCAAGATTCGTGTTTCCACTCTGCTTTCATTCAAACTCTTTTGAGGATGTTATCTCTTTCAAGTCATTTAATTCAACCAGCGCAATCCTCTCTTTTAAATCATTTCAATGGTGTTTTTTTTGTGTGGGCCCTAACCCACAGGTCTTTTCCCAGGATCTTACCTAACTCTTCTTATTCTCCCGGAGTTAGTCTCAAATTCATTTCAAAGTTTGACGTAAGAATGAATTGTCATCAGTCAAATGCCTTTCTCTAAGATCTTTCATTTCATTTCATCGTTGACTCAACCTTTCTAATTTTTCATTCCGGAGTGCCTCAACAATTCTTGGTGGTGTTTTTCGTTATCTTTCTCTGCATTTGAAGACCGAAGAAGAGTTTTCCCTTGAATCTTGTTTCGTTCTATCAAAGATTCATGGCTCTAGCTTGATGTCATCCTCTCGTAACTGTTTTTGATAGTGAGAATTCTTTTCACCTATCCGGAGCAATTCAAGAGTCTTCTCAGTTTGATTATCCGGAGGCCATCATTTCGGGATTATTCATTCTAGTTTTCAGCTCTCGTTCTTCAATCTTACCGGTGCATCATCCAAGTATATTCTCTAATCAGCTCGTGATCTTTTGTTCTCGTGGATCTAATTTCCCTCAAGTATTTTCATTCGTTCTCTAATCCTTTCCGGTGATTTATCCCTTTATTTCGTTCTTTATCAATGCTTACGGTGGTTCGTTCCAGATTTTTCTTTCTTATCATATCTATTCATTCATTGCTTCCTAATCCTATCGATGGCTTGTTGAAGACCGTCTCAAGTTTGCGCTATATCTCGCTTAATCCTTTCTACGAGAATAAGTAGTATGCCAAATCCGCTGCTTGTCATCAATTTAAATTGGTGAAGGATATGCATAACATAATTCTTATTCTTGTTTCATCCAAGTGATTAATTCCTTATTCCGGAGCCTCATCAAAAGTCTTGATCTCAATTATTCATCTTTCCAGGGTTACAAGCTCTCTCAATTTATTTCATCGCGTAGATCCATCTAATCATTGCAAGGATTCACCTTGGGTTTTCAACTTCTCTTTCTTTTCATTCCTTTGTTTACCGGAGTTCTTCATGGAGGCTCTACATGATGGTTCATCAAGGATTCAATTTCTTCTCGAAGTGTTCATTGAGATTCTTTTCAGAGGAGTTCAAGCATTCTTCATCTTGTAATCCGGAGTGCAGTTCTTCCTATCTAATCTTTTGAGGTGGTGTTATGTCAGTCTTGATAATGTGAGTTCATGTTTCATGATTCACATGTTGTTAAGAATGAGGTATTTTAAATCCATCAATCTCTTCGTTGGAGTTATCTTGGGTTATAGTTCACCTAAAGCATTCCCTAAGGTTTGTTTCTATTTATGGTGCTCATAAATGACCCAAGTTCTTCATTTATTCTCCTGGTGAAATAGTTTCTCGTCTCCTTGTTCATATCAATCCAATCTTTTGTTTCCATAGCGGCAGAATTTCACCTCATAATTTTGAGATGTTTTCCATAAGCCCACTTCAAACTTATTCGTTTTGTTGTTGTTTTTTCTTCTTTTCCAACAACTCCGTTTTAACCTTGTTGGAAGGGTGCTTTCCAAGATCATTTGTGGCAAAAGGTTGGAATTTTCAACTCCATTCTTTTATTTCAATTATCTATCTTCTATTTCTTCCGTCTGGAGGCATGGTGATGTTGCTCTCTTCAATCAATCTTCTTGTTTTGTGAAGATCATGTTCTTTCTTTTGCTTATCTTTTAACCGGAGTGTCGTGTCCTCCATTCAAGTTCTATCATCTTATCAAGTTTTGCCCCTTCTCAACTGGAGTGCCGTCTGAAATCGTTATTACCCATTGTGTCATTCTTTCAATAGTTTCGGAGGCAGCGTGTTGTTGATTTCATCAAGTATCCTCTCTTCTTGTCAAGTTCTTATTCAATTCTTTTTCTTTTCAATCGGAGTGCTGCCCGAAGTTGTTCTTCCTTGTTCCTCTTTTCAAACGGAGTGTTTTCAACTTCGCTCAACTCCGTTGTATTCTTTTCTCGAAATGGCTTAACCTTTTCAAGGTTCTTTGGTTTCACTCATTGGTCAAAGAAGCAACTTAGTTTTACCTTTTCTCTTTCTCTTCCGTTTTCCCTCCGGTGCCATTCTAGATCTCGGGACGAGATCCTCTTGTAGTGGTGGAGTGTTGTGACGCCCCGAGACCGATGTGCCAGGTGTCCTCCAGTTATTCGCTGTTATTGCTTTGTCATTTGCTTGCGTGTCGCATCTTGTCATGTCATCATGTGCATTGCATCATCATGTTTTCGAAACTTGCATATGTCCCGGCCTCCCCGTTCCTTCCGTTGTCTGTTATGAGTCCAGACACACTTGCACGCGTCCACGGCATGTCCAAAATATTATTTTATAAGTGTCCGGAAAATGTTCTCAGAATGGGATGAAAGTTGGCGTGCGGTGTTTTTATGTTGTAGGTAGGCCGCCTGTTGGGTGGTAGGTGCGACATGTGCCAACAGGTGGCTTATCATTGTGGGAGCCAATAAGATGTCGCCGGTGCCTGGAAGCGGGATGAGGCGAAGACATGCACGCCGGTGAATCTTACCCAGCTTCGAGGCTCTCCGTGGAGATAACACCCCTACTGCCGCTCTGCGGGGTCTCCGCATGATCACTAGATGGACAAGTAGCTACACGATGCCCCTTGAGCTATTTTGTGAGAAGAAGAGGAAGGGCACGGCTAGCTCTCCTCCCCTCTCAATATGGTGTCTAGAACTAGCTTGGATCAACCCTTTGCATGGGTGCCCCGGGGGGTTTATATAGGCCTACCCCCCGGGGGTACAATTGTAATCCGGCTGGGCATGGGGCCCAGCCGTCTGTATCTACACTCGCCGGCTTCTGCGCCGGCGGCTGGGGCCCGCAGGCTGGTGGGTCCCGCCGGCTGTCGGCTCCTTGGTCGACAGGCAGGCCCCATCGTCATGGGCCTTGTCGGTGGTTGGTTATTGTTACTCAATCCTAGTGACGAGGGCTTCGCCGAGGTGGGCGTGGCTACAGCGCCGCCGTCCGGCGGGTGATCGATGTAGCCTTACCGCGTCTTGTCTCCTTAATGGGGCGTCTCCTTCGAGGGAGGTGGCAAGCCGGCTGTGGGGAGCCGGCTCTGTCTTGGGCCGACTAGGGGAGGCCTGGCCGCCTTCGGGTGTCTCTCTGCCCGAAGGCGTGGGCCGCGCTGGCAGCCCATCGTGGATGACATCAGGGTCAACATGGCAACAGTGATGCGCAGGACGGGTCATGGCCTCCCGTACGGCGCACTGTGCCAGGCGTGCTCCGGGATTCGGGGGTGGCAGGCTTTACTATAGCCACGCCCCGTCACATCGCCGTTATGTGGATGCAGACTTCGAGGGTACGGTCTTGACCGCTTTGTGGGAGCCGGCTTTTTGGAGTCGGCCTTCTCGCGGCCGGCTTCTTGGAGCCGGCCCTCCCACGGCTTTCTTCATGAGGGCTAAAGTCGGGCTGCCTTCCGATAGTCGGTCTGGGAGACAGCCGGCGAGGGGAAGGCGGCCCCACGTCTTGGATTCTTGAGGGCCGGATCGGCTCGTAATTTTTTCAGAAGGGCCAGGGGGAGCCGGCTAGGCTACCCGTGTTCATTTACTCCGATAGTAGTCCCCGAAGCTGATCGAGCTTCGAGGCTGACAAAGGGACGAGAAGCTTGGTCAGCTTCCTATCCTGAGGGGCCGGCTTTGCTTGTGCGCGCCGTCTTCGGAAAGCTCCGTTTCTCGTAGGCGGGAACACGAGTCGGCCCGCGAGCTGACCGCGCGCCATCCCACAGGCCACGTGGCAAGGAAATCCTGCCAACGCACGCGCGCGATGGGACGCCGCCGCAGGCCCAGGCCCGCCACTCCTAGGCCTCGGCCCGAGCACGGATCTTCTGCGGCCCACACGGACCGATCGCCTTCCCGCGGTGGTTTTATTATGCCATCAGGGCGCAATAATCACGGGACGTGGGGGAGTGGGCGCAGCTGATCCCACGTTCCCCCATACCACGCCCCCTCGGCTCCGCCGCGCGGGTCTATAAGTAGGGGGAGGAGGGGGAGCGGCAGAGGCTCGCACGCTCTCCCTCGCTCCGCCCCTTCTTGCCTTCCTTCTTCTTCCCTTTGCCGCCGCAGCAACCCATTGCCGCGCTGTTCCCCGTTGCATCGTCTTGCTCCTCGCCGCGTCGCTCCCATGGCGTTGTCGAGCTCATGGGATGGCTCCAACGTCCATGAGGACCACGTCGAGTTCCTCCGCCGGACGCAGCGCCTGCCGGGCGAGAACTTCGTGTGGGTTCGTCAGGCGCTGGCGAGGGAGATTTCGCCGGCACCGGAGGAGGGCGAGCGGGTGATCTTCCGCTCACACTGCCTGCACGGCTTCGGCCTCCCAGCGAGCGGATTCCTTCGAGCTTTCCTTGAATTCTACCACCTCCAGCCGCATCACCTCACGCCCAACGCGGTGATGCTGCTGTCGGCTTTCGTCACCCTGTGCGAGGGCTTTCTTGGGGTTCTCCCCACTCTTGAGCTCTGGGGAGAATTCTTCCAGAGCAAGATCGGCATTGTCATCGTGGGCGTGCCCGCCCCCTGCGGAGCCTTCATTGCCATGAGGCGGACGGGCGAGAACAATCCGTTCCCACCCATCCCGCTGATCCAGTCGGTGAAGCTATGGCAGAAGTCCTACTTTTACGTGAAGAACATCGCCCAGCAAGGCGACTACGTCAACCTACCGGGTTACGTAGCCGGCCCGCCGGCTGGGAGGCAACCTTCGTGGAGCTACCAGGCCAGGTCATTGTCTCAGGCCGGGAACGCAGCCATCTCCCGGCTCCGGGTGATGATCCAGTCGGAGGGCCTGACCGGAGCTGACTTGGTGGCCGCCTTCGTGGAGCGCCGAGTACTTCTGCTCCAAGGCCGACCTCACATGATTTGCCAGATGAGCGGCCGCTTCGACCCGTGCCGGCTGAGCACCAGGGAGATGCCTCATGCAGAGGTGTCTTACATGGTGAACTACATCTCCAACTGCAAGCTCGCCGAGGATTGGCGATATGGCAAGGGGACGTATTCTCACGCCAACCCTCCGCCTGCCGTAAGTTTTTCTTCTTTTCTTCCTTTTTATAGCTGGCCTCATGATGGCCGACCTCTGATCGGTTGGTTTACCCTTAGCAGAACCCTCTTCTTCCGCCGACAGCTGGGGCCGCAGGGGTAGAGCGCCAGCTCCTCCCCGACCGCACGGTGGACGACACCGATGATCCAGATCTGGCAGCGGCCGCCATGGAAGATGCCATCATGGGGGAGGGCGACGAGGCAGGAGGCGCGGGGCTCGGGGCTGGCTTCGAGGACTGGCAGGATGACGATGAGGTTGAAGCCGCCCCGCACCGCGAGCCGGCGCTTGATCATCAAGGCACGGGCCCGTCTGCCGCACCGGCTGCCCGTGGCGGCGCGCAGAAGCGCTGGGCCGCATCGACCTTCTTCGGCAGCCGGCCGAAGAAATCCAAGGCTTCCACGGCGGCGACCAAGCGGGATGAGGCGTCCGCAAAGGCGGCCCGCTTCCGCAAGGCGGTGAAACAGCCGCAGGCGATCTCGGCGTAAGTCGTCGAACGTCTTGTATATATTTTTTTTGTCATTTTCGATTGAAGCTCTTCCAAACCTTTCTTTGCTCGCCGGGCAGGGCACCGCTTTCCCTTGAGTGAGGTCCTGGCGGCTCCATAGTCGGGCCGACTGGAGGTTCCTCAGGCTCCCGTCGCGTGGATCCCCGCGCCGACCTTAGGGAGGCCACAGAGCGGAACGCACGGGAGGCGCGGGAGGAGCGTGAGGCGGCGGAGCGAAGGACCGCCCAGGCGGCGAAGGAGCAAGCCGACGCGGCGGACAAGGCCCGGGCAGAGGCGGCAGCCGCGGAGACAGAGGCGGAGGCCTCGCACAACCAGCCTCCGCTGCTCGTCGTTCCCCTCCACGCCGTGGCCCCCGACATCCCCGTGTCCCCGTCGGAGGAGGTCGACCAAGACCCGCCGGTGATGGAGAGGAGGGAGGACCACGTGGTCTTCATGGAGGGGGCGCCGCAGACGATGCCGACTGCAGCGGGCCAAAGCGGCCACTCAGCCGCAGCGCCGGAGCAGCCGGCCGGGGGCAAGCCGAAGGCAGGGGCCGGCCTCGAGGTGCAGCCGGCATCGCGCTGGTGCGCGGGGGGAGGCACCTCCGCGCCGGAGCCGCACCGAGCTGCGGGCGCCAGCCAGACGGCGGAGGCCCTGGAGGCGGCCAGCGTCAGCACATCCGAGTGGACTCCGAGCGGGGGGACGGGCGAGCTGAATGCGGCGGCCCAGGAGGTCGGGAACCGGCTTCAAGCCCAGGCTGCCTCGCTGCAGCGATACACCCAAGAGTTCCTCGCGACGCGGGCCGTCATCCGGGTGAGCCTTCTGGCCTTGGTTATTTTGCTCTTTTGATTTCTTCTGTGGGGGCCCGTCAGCGCACCCACTGGGTGTAGTCCCCGAGTTCCGAGTCAGCTGCTGCGCAGGCGGCTTGGAACTTACTAGGTCCTGACAACTATCTTATCCTTGCCTCATGTCTGATCTTCTAGGAGTATCATAACCTCCGCGTTGCTGCCTTCAACTCCCAGGCTCAGGAGTTGGGCCGAAGAACCGAGGACCTGACCAGCAGCCGGAGTGCATGCTTTGTTTCGCTCATCTCCTGTGGGGGCGCGTCAGCGCACCCACTGGGTGTAGTCCCCGAGATTCAGGCCGACTGCTGAGCAGTCGGGTCGGATCTTCCTTGACGACTTCTTCCTTATTGATTTTTCCTTTGTCTTCATGCTTGCAGGAGCCAATGCCGACTTGAGGAGGCAGCTCAGCGGGGCCCAGGCCGCCCTTCGCGCCAAGGAAGCTGAGTACAACTCTTGGTCCTGGAGCGTGACCGCCTGGCCAAGAAGTTGGCCGACCAGGAGGAGAGCCACAAGGCAGCCCTGAAGAAGGCGCATGACAGCGAGGACGCCCTAAAGGCCGAGTTCGAGACCGAAGCGGTGGGCTGGGCTGAGGCAAAACAAGCGCTGAGCGAGGGTTTCGGTCGTATCGAGGATCTGATCGATGGTAAGCCGCCATCCTCATTCCTTGCTTGCCCCTTGCCCCCTGATTTGTGTTCCGACTTGTGCTGCTTTTGTTCTCTATGCAGACTACTTTCCCGGCTACTCCGTCTTCGCCGCCCAAACCATCGAAGCCCATCGCGAGGCGCACCGACAGGCGGGGGCTGAAATCGCGCCGGACGCGAGCCGGACGCTTGAGGAGCAACTCTTGGCAGTCCAAGCCCGGCTGTAGCCGGCCCACCACATGCTCCGCCGCCTCCAGCGCGCCGGGGCGCAGGTGTTGGCCGCCCTCTGGCCAGGAAAAACGATTCCCCACACTCCGAGTCGGACTGCCGACTGGCTGGAGGTTGCGGTTGGCCGCTTCGAGGCCTGGAAGGCATCGGCGGCCGGCTTGGAGCTGGGCGGGCGCTGGAGTTCGTCCGAGCCTGGTATCCCGGGCTGAACCTGGACCAGCTGCGCACCTGGCGGCGGGAGGCCGACAAGGAGATGGAGGAGGTGCGGACGTCTATCACTCAGCGTGCCTCGACGATCGCCGAGCGCACTGACATCAGCGTCTTCGCTCCTGAAATAAATGACGATGGCGTTGCCCAGCCGGAGGAGTGGTTCGGGCTGGACCCGGCAGCGGGTGAGTGAAAGGAAATATGCCCTAGAGGCAATAATAAAGTTATTATTTATTTCCTTATATCATGATAAATGTTTATTATTCATGCTAGAATTGTATTAACCGGAAACATAATACATGTGTGAATACATAGACAAACAGAGTGTCACTAGTATGCCTCTACTTGACTAACTCGTTAATCGAAGATGGTTATGTTTCCTAACCATAAACAAAAGAGTTGTTATTTGATTAACGGGATCACATCATTAGGAGAATGATGTGATTGACATGACCCATTCCATTAGCTTAGCACCCGATTGTTTAGTATGTTGCTATTGCTTTCTTCATGACTTATACATGTTCCTATGACTACGAGATTATGCAACTCCCGTTTGCCGGAGGAACACTTTGTGTGCTACCAAACGTCACAACGTAACTGGGTGATTATAAAGGAGCTCTACAGGTGTCTCCAAAGGTACATGTTGGGTTGGCGTATTTCGAGATTAGGATTTGTCACTCCGATTGTCGGAGAGGTATCTTTGGGCCCTCTCGGTAATGCACATCACACAAGCCTTGCAAGCATTGCAACTAATGAGTTAGTTGTGAGATGATGTATTACGGAACGAGTAAAGAGACTTACGGTAACGAGATTGAACTAGGTATTAAGATACCGATGATCGAATCTCGCGCAAGTAACATACCGATGACAAAGGGAACAACGTATGTTGTTATGCGGTCTGACCGATAAAGATCTTCGTAGAATATGTAGGAGCCAATATGGGCATCCAGGTCCCGCTATTGGTTATTGACCGGAGACATGTCTCGGTCATGTCTACATTGTTCTCGAACCTGTAGGGTCCGCACGCTTAAGGTTTCGATGACAGTTATATTATGAGTTTATGAGTTTTGATGTACCGAAGTTAGTTCGAAGTCCCGGATGTGATCACGGACATGATGAGGAGTCTCGAAATGGTCGAGGCATAAAGATTGATATATTGGACGGCTATATTCGGACACCGGAAGTGTTCCGG